>NC_048595.1:344743103-345003544 GCF_003668045.3 Cricetulus griseus
TTCCTTTGCCCTTATGGGATCCCAATCCACTTCCCCCCAAAATGAACACACTGGCCTCCACACACATACCATGACAAGCAGGTCATGACAAGCAGGTTCCCACAAATATTCATGCACAAATAAATAAATAAATATAACTAAAATATTTTAACTTTGAAATTTTCATATCCTGCCTTGCACCTAGAGCTGTTTCAAATCCAGTTTAATTTTCCTCATTTTTTCATTTATATCTCCTCTCGCATCTTGCATATGAGATCCCTACTGCTTAACAGTCTTTTGACTCCTTGACCTTGCAGGTGTTTCCTTGAGGGATCCCTGAGTTGATTGTTTTCCCAGTTCCCCAGCATTGTGCTCAACTCAGTGCACATCATACTTTATTGCCTTGTCTATGCCTAACTATCTTCATTCCTGTCAAAGTGTCACTTCTGCTAATATGGGAATTTAGCCCTGTCACATCCTGCCACAGCCTAAGTTTGTAGGTAGCCCTTAACAGTTTATTGAATGAGTGAACAGAAGAACCAATAGCAAACAATCACCCTAACACACAAACCTCCAGAGACCCTTGGGTACATTTTCTATGATTTCTGTGTAAGTTCTACTTAGTAAAAATGAGGGCTTTTCCCTCTATGTGAATGTTATTTTTGCATGGCATCACAGATTTTATTATAGGTATTTTATTTTAAATTGTATTTCTCAGAAGCCACCGCTTTTGTAGGAGCTAGTGAGTCACTAAAACACAATTCTTGGCCATGCCTTCTCCCACTATCCCGTCCCCCCAGCGAGCCAGACCAAACATTCCATGTTAGCTATGTTTTTGATTGTCTAATGGGTTTCTGTCTGATTTAGATTGTTCATCAAATTACTTTGTTCTATTCCCTCACTAGGAAAATTGTAAAATATTCTTTTGGTTGTATTAGACTTCTTATCTTTTTGGAAATGCTTTTGAAAAGTTACATGCATACAAGTATATATTGTGTATACCTATGTGTGCATATATATGTATGCAGACATATATGTATATGTGGAGACAGAGCAGGGTGTAGAGAGAAGCCATATAGATGAAGACTAAGAAAATAGATTCTTATTGACTCTGGCACTGCTTCTTGTATAATTTACTCTGGTTCTATTTACATCTATTTTCAAATTTTATGGGGAAATTATACTATTATCCATGAAACTGTTAATTCTGAGTATCAATGAAAAGTAATAAAGTCCTCTCTCCTATGAACTTAGAGCTATACTAGCCATTGTGTATTCTATGACAGTAAAAACATGTACCCAGGGCACTAAAGAAAGTTTTAAAATTGTCATTCATAGTTTCGTTTTATAAATAATTTGAACAACCTAAAAGATGATTTTGAGGTCAAACAATTGTTAGATCTCAAATCCAAGCCTTGTCAAATCTTTAAGCTGAAAGACTATCATATGCCCCCACAATACTCCTCCCTATTATTTGAGGAGGAAAGAAATAAAGAAAAGTCAAGAATTATTCAGCTTTCCATATGGGCATATTGTATAAAAAGTGTCATCTTGTATAATATATTTTAATAAAAGGGGAAGCTAGGATGTTTGAAGATAAGTGTTTGGTGATATTAAGACAGAAATGTCCACAGACCTGCTAACTACAGGTGATGAGAAGAAAGAGTATGAAGCCCACATTGCAAGTCTGGGCTGGAGATGATGGTGTGAATGCCATCAGTCCCCATGTAGCCATTGATCTTGGGTGTATATTGAATGATCCAGTTATTATGTACAGATTGAGAAAATGGGAAAAACTTGCATTTTTAATTAATTGGCTTACAGATTCTGCTCATACCTTATATTGGAATGCAGTGTGTGGACTCGGTGATTTAGCAAACACAGTTAGTTGGCCTTCCATAAACATAGATAAAAACATTAGGGGTAAATGTAGCTGTATTGAACCATATTATTGTTTGGGGCCTTGAAGTTAGTCCCTATGCAATGTAATACAATGACTATTTACACAGAATTGACACTGTAATTGATATAATAATTTGGAATTAAACTATGTGGGAAGACATACACAGATTAGGTGAAAATACTGTATCATATCACAGAAAGGAGTTAAGCGTCTGTCAGTTTGAGTATTTGTGAGACACTTTACCAAACCAACATGGATAGATACTGAGGAATGACTATCACTGTGAAGCACTGGGTTCAAGAGCCTCGGATCTATGGGAGAATGGGAAGAAAGAAAACATCAGGCCCCTCTCTAGAAAACTTATAACCTGGTTGGTAAGACTGACCATGGGGAGTACTGGAAGTGGTACTGATGTGTTCTAGGCTGTGGACAGACTGGCATGTGTTATGTTTCTGCATATGTTTCAGTGAGAATTAAGATGTATCATAGCAATTACATACAAACGTCATAAAGGTAAAATGTAATATAGATATTACTGGTACTTTTATAGCACTCTTCTTTAGAAGCCAGCCATCATTTAACAAATAATAATAATAATAATAATAATAATAATAATAATAAATAATATAAAGTGGGTTTACTTTCTTCAGCATTTCATACTTCAAAGCCATTGCTTCAATGCCAATGAGAGCATCTGGTTTGCAGAAAAGTCAAACATGGAGTCATGGAGCTGTAGGAAAGCCAACATATGACCCTATTCTGTCACCCCCACTCCTGTTTCTCACTGCATTATTAGCTCATTCTTCTTTCTGAAGAGTCCCTCTATTCTAAAAGATGCCTTACAAAAACACAACCACCAAGAATAGAATCCAACTAGTTCATTTTCTTGGTCTTGACTCCCTCTTGATATTCCCCTCTCCCAAATACTTTTTTTTAATCCTCATAATACACTTTCAAAATGGAAATTATTATTCCTGCATCACACAGGGGGAAAGTGTAGCTGAGAAAGATTCCTCTACCAATACCCATCACTGTCCCCTGTCCTCTAGCACTGCAATAGTCTGGTGAGGAGTTACTAATCATTCTAGATGAAAATGAACTACTCATGACAGAACTCTGTTGTTGGTGAATGTGAAGTTATAGTAACACAAAGAACATTTTCTGGGGAAGCAGGGACACCACTGTGGAAAGAACATTTAAACAGAAGTATGTGTAGTTCTCTAGGTATAAGGTATGGGTGGATGACAGCCCAGTCAGGAAACACTCCAGTCAGGTGACATCCCGGTGTAGTGGTGGAGGTGTAGAAGTAGTTATTACAAATAGGAAAAATAACACTGCCTTTGTCCATGAGTGAGACACTATGCTGTCTGCAAATGGTGAGGTTCACTGAAGTCACTGCAGAAATGACTGAAGATCATTCTATTTACCTTAAGCAGGGGAAGAGAACATGTGAGAGCAACAGCATTGTAATGCTTGGTCTTCTCTTGCTTTTAACTTTCCCCTCACTCTTTCTCTTCTTTGTCCGCACACCCCAACCACTGTATAAATCAGCACAGAAAACAATGTGGGCTTTGGCAGGAAGTACTGTTAGTTTTGAGTGGTGAACACATACCAGACTTGGGCATTACAGAAGCTGCTTGTGTGGTACATTCTAGTCCTTGCAGGCTATCACCAAGTATATTTATGCTGTCTCCATCTTAAGGTGCTTATTATCCAGAATTTCCTATAAATTTTGGGTTATCCCACCAAATAATATGTCTTTGGATTCTACACAGACTCTTGAAGGTTTGTTCAGGAATACGTCTGAACTGTAGGTGCTCCTGTCCGCAGAGCCACTGAAAACCCTGTATTTTATTCTATAACATAAACAATAGCAGCTTTCATTCTTCCAAGATGCATTCCCTTGAAACCAATGTATCCTTAGCAATGCTTAAATCAAAGCTTTCTTATCTGCTAAACAATTAAAAAGTAGTAAAAGACGCTTCATCAACAACTGATGGGAACAGATGCAGAGACCCACAGCCAAACGTTAGAGAGAACTCGGGGAACCTCACCAAAGAAGGGGAAGAAGAATGGTAGGAGCCAGAGTGTCAAGAACCAGGTCTACAGAATCAACTAAGCAAGGCTCACAGGGGCTCACAGAGACTGAGGCAGCAATCACAGAGTCTGTATGAGTCTGCGCTAGGTCCTTTGCATATATGTTGTGATTGCTAGCTTGGTGTTCTTGTGGGACTACTAACAGTGGAAGTGCACCAGGGGTCGGGTTGGAAATCTCTGACTCTTTTGCCTGCTCTTAGGATCCTTTTTCTCCTAGTGGGTTGCTTCATTCAGCCATGATAAAAGGGTTTGTGCCTTGTCTTATTGTGTCTTTTTATGCCATGTTTGATTAATATCTGTGGAAGGACTGCTCTTTTGTGAAGGGAAACAGAGGAGTGGAGGATTTGGAGAGTAGGGAGTGTGGCTGGGAGGAGTGGAGGAAGGGGAAACTGTTGTCAGGATGTACTACATTAGAGAAGAATAATTTTTTTTAATTTTAAGGTAATAAAAGTGACTTGAAACATTATCTTTCCTTGGTTTATACATGTATGAAGTTGTTCTGTCGTCTAAATTTGGGGAAGGTAGGTATGTATTTATAAGGAATGCTCTTTTGGCTAAGTAGTCATCAGGAAAACAATTCAACTCAAATATCTTTCCCCTGTGCCACTTCTATCAGAAATAGCCTCATCTTTGTCTGAAATTTAGGTAAAGGTCTTTCTGACCCTAGCCATAAAAATATTACACAAAATACCTCATTTTATCTTAATCTAGTGATTCCAGAAGTACTCAGATGAAAACAAGCAGTTCTAATGATTTTTAATTTTTTTCATACATTATTTTGATTATATTATTTCCCTTCCTCCAACCCTGATCCTCACAGATACTCCCTACCTCTCCTCCCACCCAACCTAATATTCTTTCTCTCTCTCAAAATAAAAACAAAAAATCAAGAAAACAAAAACAAGAAGACAGAAAACAATAAACATTAAGGAAAAAAGCACATAAAAAATATGGAGTCCATTTTGTGTTGGTCAACTGCTCCTGATCACGAGTTTGTTGCTATGTCCAGTATTACTCCATTGGAGAAAAACTGATTTTCCCTCTCCTAATATGTAACAGTTGCAAATGGTGCCTTGGTAATGGAGGAGACGTTGTACCTACTTCCCTTTTCAGTAATTGTTTTTGTTTAGGTTGAATTTATGCAAGTTTTATGCATACTACCACAGCATAAATTCACTCTGTGACTTCACATGTGCATCAGACCTGTTGTGACACTGTTTCCTTGGAGTTGTTGACCAAATCTGGTTCTTACAATCTCCCTCTTCTACAGAGATTACTGAACCTTGAGGGGAAGAGGTTGATAAAGACATCCCATTTAGGGCTCAGTGCTTCAGAGTCTCTCTCTCTCTCTCTCTCTCTCTCTCTCTCTCTCTCTGTGTGTGTGTGTGTGTGTGTGTGTGTGTGTGTGTGTGTGTGTGTGCATTGTCCAGTGTGGATCTGTTTGCTAATTACTGTCTACTACAAGAAGCCTCTCTGATGAAGACTGAATAATGTATTCATCTATGGGTAATGCACTGTGTCATTGGGGGCCATTTTATTGCTATGGTCATTTAGCACTGTAGTAGTAGAAAACTAATAAACCAATTTAAAAAATGGGGCATAGAACTAAACAGAGATTTCTCAAAAGAAGTAAGACAAATGACTGAGAAATACATTTGAAAACATTCAACATCCTTAGCAATAAGTAAAATTAAAATTAACTTGAGATTTCATTAGAAATGACCAAGATTAATATAACAAATGACTTCAGATGCTGGTGAGGATGTGGGGAAAGAGCAATGCTTATTCATTGCCAGTGGGAGTGAAAAATGTTAAGCCAATATGGAAATAAGTGTGGAAGTTCCTTAAAAAGCTGAAAATCAACCTATTACAAGATCCAGTTAAATCACCCTTGGGAATATACTCAAAGGATTCTCCATCTCACTACAGAGTTGCTTGCTCTCCCATGTTCATGATGCTCTATTCATAATATATAGAAATTGAAAGCAGCCTAGATGTCTGTCAACTTATGAATAGGTGATGGAAAATGTGGTGCATTTAAATGGAATATTACTCAGCTATTAAGAAAATAAAAATTGCAGATAAATAGATGAAGCTAGATAGAAAAAATCATGTTTTCTCTAATATGTGTATGTTAACTTTTAAATTTTAGATGTGTGTTTCATTTAGAATATTCACAGAAGTTAGGTAGCTCAAAAGGACCAGGGGGATGAAGAGGACTTCCAAAGAAGAATAAATAGAATATAGTTTTATAAAGGCATAAAGGAAAACTACAATAGGAAGTTCAAATAGGAGGCAGGATGGAAGGTCAGAGTAAAGAAGGTAACATGAAGAGGTATAACTAACACTAAATGCCCTTTGAAAGCCCATTGGAAACATATTACTGTAGAAGAGTCCTATAAATATAAGTATACATGTATACGGAATGAATTAAAATGGAGTCATCATATAATAGGGGAGATATTAGTCCAGACACACCTCACCCTTGTCCACCCACCACCTTTGTCATCCGGCTGCCAGCAGAGGCTGAGCCCTCTGCCTGCCACCAGAGAGAGAGGGAGAGACCCCACTTGCAATCACTGGAAGAAGAGATGGGAAGAAGACAGAGTAAGAACACACTCAACAAACAGAAAGACCAATATGACACCACCAGAATCTAGGGACTCCACACCAGCAAAATCTACAAAGCCCAACACAGAGGATGAAGAAGAGATGGACCTCAAAAATTATCTTAGGAAGATGATAGAGACCTTTAAAGAGGAAACAAGAAAATCCCTTAAAGAAATAGAAGAAAAAACAAGCAAAAAATTACATGAAATGGAGGAAAAGACAAGCCAAAAAATTCAAGAAGTAAACAAATCTCTTAAAGAATCTAAAGAAAGCCAAGAAAAAAATAACCAAACAAGTGAAGGAAGAATTGAAACAGTTCAAGGCACAAAAGCTGAAATAGACAAAATAAAGAAAACACTGAATGAGAGGATGCTGAAAATAGAAAGGCTGGATAAATGATCAGGAACTAAAGATGAGAGTATAAACAGTAGAATTCAAGAGATGGAAGAGAGAATCTCAGTTGTTAAAGACTCCCTAGAGGATACACAATCATCAACCAAAGAAAATCTCAAGTCCAACAAATGCTTAACACAAAATATCCAGGAAATCTGGGACACCATGAAAAGGCCGAACCTAAGAATAATAGGTATAAAAGAAGGTGAAGAAATACAGCTCAAAGGTATAGAAAACATATTCAACAAAATCATAGAAGAAAACTTCCCCAACCTACAGAAGGATATGCCTATGAAAGTCAAGAAGCTTACAGAACACCAAACAGACTGGACCACAAAAAGAAGTGCCCTCAACACATAATAATCAAAACACCAAAGTTACAGAATAAAGAAAAATATTAAGAGCAGCAAAAGAAAAGGACAAGTAATGTATAAAGGCAGACCTATCAGAATTACACTCAACTTCTCAATGGAAACTTTGAAAGCCAGAGGTCCTGGATAGATATCCTACAAACACTAAGGGAGCATGGATGCCAACCCAGATTACTGTTCCCAGCAAAACTTTCAATCACTATAGATGGAGAAAACAAGATATTCCATAACAAAACCAGACTTAAACAATACGTATCCACAAATCCAGCACTACAGAAAGTTCTGGAGGGAAAACTAAACCCAACGAAGATAACTACACTCACAAAAACATAGGCAATAGATAATGCAATTTTATCAAACACAAAAAGAAACAAGAGGGAGAAATACACACAATGACACCACCAACAATAAATCCAAAACAAAAAAGAACCAACAATCAATGGTCATTAATATCCCTCAATGTCAAAGGTCTTAACCTGCCCATAAAAAGATACAGGCTAACAAAATGGATACAAACACAGAATCCATCCTTCTGCTGTATACAAGAAACACACGTCAACTTCAAAGACAGGCTTACCTCAGAATAAAGGGTTGGAAAAAGATTTTCCAATCAAATGGGCCCAAGAAACAAGCTGGTGTAGCACTCCTAATATCTAATAAATTAGACTTCAAACTAAAATCAATCAAAAGAGATGAAGAAGGGTATTTCATACTCATCACAGGAAAAGTCCATCAAGATGAAGTCTCAATCCTGAACATCTATGCCCCAAATATGAAGCACCCACATTTGTAAAAGAAACATTACTAAAGCTCAAACCACACATAAAACAACACACACTTATAGTAGGAGACTTCAATACCCCACGTTCACCATCAGACAGGACCATCAGACAGAAACTTAACAAAGAAACAAAGGATCTAACAGAAGTTATGACCCGATTGGGTTTAACAGGTATCTATAGAACATTCCATCCAAACACAAAAGAATATACCTTCTTCTAAGCGACACATGGAACCCTCTCTAAAATTGACCACATAGTTGGCAACAAAGCAAACCTCCACAGATACAAAAGAATTGAAATAACCCTCTGTATCTCATCAAATCACCATGCTTTAAAATTATAATTCAACAGTAATACAAATTGCAGAAAACCTACAAACTCATGGAAATTGAATAACACCCAAGTGCACCATTCCTGGGTTGAGGAAGAAATAAAAAATGAAATTAAAGACTTCCTAGAATTTAATGAGAATGTAGACACAACATACTCAAACTTATGGGACACTCTGAAAGCAGTGCTAAGAGGAAAATTCATAGCAATAAGTGCCCACATGAAGAAGCTGGAGAAAAGTCATACTAGAGAATTGGCAGAACAACTGAAAGCTTTAGAGCAAAAAGAAGCAAACTCACCATGGAGGAGTAGACACCAGGAAATAATGAAACTGAGGGCTGAAATCAATCAAGTAGAAACTAGGAAAACATTACAAGGAATCAATGACACAAAGAGTTGGTTCTTTGAGAAGATCAACAAGATAGAAAAACCTCTATCCAAAGTAACCAAAAGGCAGAGAGAGAGCATGCTAATTGACAGAATCAGAAATGAAAAGGGGGATATAACAATGAACACTGAGGAAATCCAGAGAATCGTCAGGTCATACTTTGAAAACATGTACTCCACAAAATTCTAAAATCTAAAGGAAATGGACAATTTTATGGATAGATATCACTTACCAAAATTAAACCAAGAACAGATAAGCAGTTTAAATCGACCTATAACTCCTAATGAAATAGAAGCAGTCATCAAAAGCCTCCCAACCAAAAAAAAAAAGCCCAGGGCCAGATGACTACACTGCAGAATTCTACCAGAAATTCAAACAACAGCTAATACTAGTACTCCTCAAATTGTTCCACACAATAGAAGAAGAAGGGACATTGCCAAACTCTTTTTGTGAGGCTACAATCACTCTGATACCCAAGCCACACAAAGATACAACTAAAAAAGAGAACTACAGACCAATATCCCTCATGAACATCGATGCAAAAATATTAAACAATACATTGGGGAATCGAATCCAAGAACACATCAGAAAAATCATTCACCACGATCAAGTAGGCTTCATCCCAGGGATGCAAGGATTGTTCAACATATGAAAAACCATCAATCTACCATATAAACAAACTGAAAAAGAAAAACCACATGATCATCTCACTAGATGCTGAAAAAGCCTTTGACAAAATCCAACTTACCTTCATGATAAAGATCTTGGAGAGAACAGGAATAACAGGACTATATATAAGCATGATAAAAGCAATATACACCAAGATACACCAAGCCAACAGCCAACATCAAACTAAATGGAGAGAAACTCAAAGCAATTCCTCTAAAAATCAGGAACAAGACAAGGCTGTCCACTCTCTCCATATCTCTTCAATATTGTACTTGAAGTTCTCGCTAGAGCAATAAGACAAGAAAAGGAGATCAAAGGGATACAAATTGGAAAGGAAGAAGTCAAACATTCACTATTTGCAGATGATATGATAGTCTACATGAGTGACCCGAAAAACTCTACCAGGGAACTACTACAGCTGATAAACACCTTCAACAAAGTAGCAGGATACAAAATTAACTTAAAAAATCAGGGGCTGGAGGGATAGCTCAGCCGTTAAGGGCTAGGCTCACAACCAAAAATATAAAAAATCAGTAGCCCTACTATATACAGATGATAAATCTAATGAGAAAGAAATCAAAGAAACATCACCCTTCCTTGTATCCACAAGCAACATAAAATATCTTGGGGTAACACTAACTTAAAAAGTGAAAGACCTGTACAGTAAGAACTTTGAGTCCTTAAAGAAAGAAATTTAAAAAGATACCAGAAAATGGAAAGATCTCCCATGCTCTTGGACAGGTAAGATCAACATAATAAAAATGGCAATCTTGCCAAAATCAATCTACAGATTAAATGCAATCCCCATCAAAATCTCAACATAATTCTTCACAAACCTTGAAAGAACAATTCTCAAATTTATATGGAAAAAAAACAAGATAGCCAAAACAACTCTGTACAATAAAGGATCTTCTGGAGGCATCACCATCCCTGACTTCAAGCTCTATTATAGAGCCATAGTTCTGAAAACAGCTTGGTATTGGCACAAAAATAGACAGGTTGACCAATGGAATCGAATTGAAAATCCTGATATTAACCCACATACCTATGAACACTTTATTTTTGACAATGGAAGAAAGATAGCATCTTCAACAAATGGTGCTGGCACAAATGGATTTGGACATGCAGAAGATTGCAGATACATCCATATCTGTCACCATGCAAAAAACTTAAGTGCAAATGGATCAAAGATCTCAACATAAATTCAGCCACACTGAATCTTCTAGAAGAGAAAGTGAGAGATACCCTTGAACGAATTGGCACAGGAGACCAAATCCTAAACATTACACCAGTAGCACAGACATTGAGATCTGAAATTAATTGATGGTACCTCCTGAAACTGAGAAGCTTCTGTAAGGCAAAGGACACAGTCAGTAAGACAAATCAAAAACAGCCCACAGACTAGGAAAAAAGATCTTCACCAACCCTACATCTAACAGAGGACTGATTTCCAAAATGTACAATGAACTAAGAAGCTAGCCACCAAAGCACCAAACAATGAAATTAAAAAGTGGGGTGCAGAACTAAATAGAGAATTCTCAACAGAGGAATCTGAAATGGCTGAAAGACACTTAAGAAAGTGCTCAAAATCCTTGGCATCAGAGAAATGCAACTCAAAACAACTCTGAGATATCATCTTACACCGGCCAGAATGACTAAAATCAAAAACACCAATGACAATCTATGCTGGAGAGGATGTGGAGAAAAAGGAACACTCCTCCATTGCTAGTGGGAGTGCAAACTTGTAAGACCACTTTTGAAATCAGTATGGTGGTTGCTCAGAAAAATGGGAATCAGTCTACCTCAAGATCAAGCAACTCCTCTCTTGTGTATATACCCAAATAATGCATGTTCATACAACAAGGACATATGTTCAACCATGTTCATTGCAGCATTGTTTGTCATAGCCAGAACGTGGAAGCAACCTAGATGTCCCTCAACTGAAGAATGGATAGAGAAAATGTGGTACATTTATACAATGGCGTACTACTCAGCAGAAAAAAAGCAATGGAATCTTGAAATTCGCAGGCAAGTGGATGGAACTAGAAAAAAACCATCCTGAGTGAGGTAACCCAGTCACAAAAAGACAAATATGGAATGTACTCACTCATATATCAATTTTAGACATAGAGCAAAGGATTACCAGCCTACAATCCTCTTCACCAAAGAAACTAGGAAACAAGAAGGACTCTAAGGGAAAAATGCATGGATCCCAGGAATGGGAAATTGCAGGAACTCCTGAGCTAATTTGGAGCATGAGGGTAAGGGAGAGGGAGCTGCCAGAATCAGAGGAGGAGAAGAGGAGAGGAGAGGAGGAAACGGAGGAGCAGAAATATTGAGTTAGGGGAAGGATAGGGGAGAGCAAGTTGAGAAATACCATATTAGAGGGAGCCATTATAGGTCCGAGGAGAGATCTGGCACCAGGGAGATTTCCAGAGACCTACAAGGATGACATGAACTGACAATCTAGGCAATGGTGGAGAGGATAACCTAAACCCCTTCCCCTATAATGAGACTGATACTACTTTTTATGCCATCCTAGAGCCCTCATCCAGTGGCTGTTGGAAGCAGAGGCAGATACCCACAGATATACAACTCTGGAACTTAGTTGCAGAGAGGGGGGAATGAAGGTCAAAGGGGTTGGTACCATGCTGGTGAAACCCACAGAAACAGCTGTCCTGTACAAAGGGGAGCACATGGACCCCAGACTGCTGTCTGGGAGGCCAGCACAGGACTTATCCAGACCCCTGAACATGGATGTCAATTAGGAGGCCTCTGCACTCTAGGGGGCCCCTGGGAGTGGATTAGTATTTTTCCCTGGTGTTAGAAGGGACTCTGAGAGCCCATCCCACATGAAGGGATGCACTCTTGGCCTGGACATATGGGGGAGGGCCTAGGCCCGGCCCAGGATGCTATGGTGGACTTTGGTAAGCCCCCATCAAGGGCCCTACCCTGCCTGGGGAGTGGAGAATGGGTAGAGTAGGAGGCAGGGGTGGGGGAGGTGAGGAAGAGGGAGAAGGGTTTGACATGTGAAGCAAGCTTGTTCTTAATTTGAACTAATAAAAAATTACAAAAAATGCATCAAAAAATAATAACTGAATTCAATCCCTAATTGAATATGTTACCAAATAAAACCTCTATTACTCGGAATAAATTGCATAATAATTAGTAATTATCCTAAGAGGTCCGAGAGACCTCCCAAACATTACAGGCTATTTCCAGTAATATTGGCTACCCTCTGAAGCCTAATGGTAAATCTCTACTGTTGAACATACAACTATGACACAGAACATGAAGAAATCAACCAAATTGGTACTCAACTAGTAATTGACTCTAGTGTAAATAGTGCTAGAATATACTATACACCCTACCACAGAAGAAAAGTGATCATCACTGACACCTTATTTCAACCCTGTGATCTACAGCCCTGACCTGCCTACAAGATATATTGATGCAATAATGGCATAAATATCATTGGAGTAATCAACCACTTTTTAAAAATTGAATTAAGATCCATTCTACAGAATGGAATCTGTACCTAACATTGTTTTGTTGTGGTTATTGTTTTATTTTGCTTTTTTCTTCTCTCTCTCTCTCTCTCTCTCTCTCTCTCTCTCTCTCTCTCTCTCTCTCCCTCTCTCTCTCTCTCTCTCCCTCTCTTTCTCTCTGTTTCTCTTTGTCTCTCAGTTTATTTTGGGTTTTTGAGTTACTCTGTAGCCCTGGATGTCCTGGAACTGGCTCTGAAGACCAGGTTGGCCCAAATTCACAGAGATCCACCTGACCCACCGCCTCCACCTCCTAAGTGCTGGAATTAAAGGCATGTGCCACCACCAACTGGCAACACCTGATATCATTAATCAGACCAAGAACCTAAGACTGGATAAGTCATGGGCTGAAGGGCAAAATCTACTGTTATTATTCTGCTAAATAAACCCAAATGTTCCTTTTGTCTTTCTTTTTTTGTTTATTGTCTCTTGATACTACCATATATTAGCCCTTATAAATCTGTTTCATTTCATTTAATTTTTCCTTAGCAACCCATTACTTCATCTTGCCATACTTATGTCCCAGATCTTTGTACAAATTCATGTTATTTCCAGTAAGTTTCTCTAAGTGATATTCTGTACATCTGCCTGGGAATATTTATCAGGTGAATTAGAGGATTAGAGATGTGTAGAATAAAGTCATATACTTTTAGTCCAATTCCAGGAATGAATACTTTTATAGTTTAGCTCAGCTCTCTCGCTCGCTCTCTCAAATGGGTTCACTAGCCAGGACTGTTCAGACACTGAAGCACTTTTCACGTCCATGGTCCTTTCAGCTGTCTGAATGCCTGCCTTCTTAGGCTATGTGCTCCATCAGTTCTTAAACCTAGACCAAACAAAACATCTTCCTTAGCTGCCTCAGCTAGACTGTAGGGGTTTAAGAGGGAGATGTGTGCATCTTGGCTGGATCGTGATTCTGTGTTTCTCTGTGCCATTCACAAATCCTTTTAGTTAAAACTAATTCCTGCCCCTCCCCCCACTCTATTGCTAATACTAAGCACTTAGTCCACATCCACAGACTTCTTGTCCTCCTCCTGCCATCCTCTTCCTCTCAGCCAATGGCTTGCTTCCCTGCTTCTTAAAGACAATTGACAGATAGATAGTAACTCTCTTACTTTCTACTTTTAACTTCAAATTTTCTACACGAAATTCTCAACACCCAAACTATTTCTACTACATATCCCTTATTCCACTCCTCTTAATTGATTTTTTGTGTGTGTCAGCCAGTAAACAAACTTAAGAAGTCTGTCCTCTATTCCCGACTCTCAATATGTGATTGCTCCTCTTTGCTTCCCAAATAACGTTCTTTTGTGCATATCAGTGAGCATGTTTGTGTATGTACATGTATGGATGTGTGAGGATGAGACTATTCATGCCCATGTGTGTGCATGTGTGTAGAGGCCAGAGTGTAATCTTCAGTCCTGTTCCCTGAACCTGGATCTTACTGATAGGCTAGAATGGTTGTTAAACAACCTGAGAGCTCTGCCTAGCTCCACTTACCCAAGGTTGGGATTTCAAACACTACTTGCCTCATCCATATTCCTATGTGCTTGGTAGAGATCCAAACTAGGATCCTCATGCTCTTGTAGCAAGCATTTTATTCACTAAGCCATCTCTCCATAAGCACTCTTCTTAAAAGAATAAGCTAAAGCATATACATATCTATCTTTCCTATCTGTTGTCTATTTAGAGAGAAGATGCCACATCTACAACAGCCCTTATACACCAATTGACAATAAACCCAAAAATGTCATGTTCCTAATATTTCTGAGAAGAGTTAGGCATCACCAAACCAAATTTTTCTCTAGTGTTTGTTGTAATTAATTCACCTCCAACTTCACGCTTTTCATGCAACATTCCATAGTTGCTTTCATTAGACTATTTCCCCTTCATTTTAAAAAGGTGTTCTTATTTCTTCCTTATTTTGAGTTTAGAGGGTCTATATTGCCTGGATTGTGTGTAAGAATGAAGGTTTCCCTCTCACTTTTTATTCTTTTCATGGGTAACCTCATTTGCTTTCTGGTTTCAGCAATCATCTATGTATTAATGACTCACAAAGCCTGTTCAAACTTTTCCCTGAGCTACACATCATACTTGTGTCATCTCCCAATAAACTCCTCTGTATTGACTCAGGGACACTTGAAAGGTAACACATCCCAAGTTGAACTTAATGCTCAGTTCCCCACCCCACTTTCCAAGGCTGTCCTTCCTCTCCCTCATCCACCCAGTGGTCTAGTCCAGGAATCTTTAAGTCATCCTTTCCTCTTGCTTTCCCCACTTCTAACCACACCTAATCACTCACTAAGATTCTGTTGTTGTTGGTTTTTTTTTAACTTTTAAATGCTGTTGGAGTTTATTCATTTGTACCTATTTCCAAGTGATTGTCATAATCTTATCCTTCATTGTTTCTTGTTGTTGCATTTCAATGATCAGTTTGGCCTTCTCGCTATATACTTCTGATTAGTCCACACAATTTCTAAACTGTTTGTCTTTGTATATTTACTTCATGCCTAAAAACTCTTTGCTGCATCTTTATTGCCTTTGGTACAGCTTGAGCTACTTAAGAAAACTTACTTCTTACTTCTCTATCCTTATCGCCTCTGGCTCTTGAACCATGCTACAGGCTAGAGTCTTTAAAAACTACCCACAGCTGCCTCAAGAACTCTTTCATTTCTATCTCTGCATTTTTTTATGTCTCTTTATGGCCTACTTTCATTTTGTTCCCCCAGAGAATATCTGCTGTTCTTTCAAATTCAGATCAAGTACTTTTACCGCTATGATTCTGCAGAACTTTTTAAGTCACTGAATGTTTTTAAAATTCATTTATAGATTTTCCTCCATCAGACTATAAATTTTTCCTTGGAAATGTCTATGCTTTGCTCATCTGTGTATTTGTAACATCTTTTACAGATCCTTCCTATGAGAAGACACTCAAAAAGTATTCACTAAGTGATACCCAGTGTGTAATTCTTATTCCTCTTATTTTGCTATTAAATTGGTTTTGCTTAAAACCATACTCTAATGAATAATCTAAATCTTATAAAGGAGTCTGTTCATTTGAAAAATATGTCAAAAATCCTTGGTATAGTGTCTCGGCTCCTTAAAATCCATCTTTATTCATACAGGCCTCACTTATACCTTCAAATGCTTTCCATGAATTGCTACTCCCTGTTACCACGTGGATCCTTATCTTCAAGACAAAGAACCTTTCCCCTTTTCATCTTGTGCAGTTTCATCCATCCTTCATGATTCAGTCTAAATCTACATTCCTCCATAAAGTTATCCCTGATCTATATACCAGTATCAGTCTGTCCTTCGTTTGTTATAACATTTCTTTTTTATACTCACCAGGGTTTGTTGTGTTCAACATATTTTTATTTTCTTATAGTGCAAGGTTATTTCAACAATAGATAACATTTTGCTTTGATGTAGCTCAACTGTGACTACTCAATAATCCTCGAGATAGGGACCAAAGTCTCAAAAGTGTTTGCTGAATACCTAACAGCATTGCCCAGCCCCACCCCCCACCATTGCTTAGGACCATTGTCCTTCTCTTTCTTTTTCTCAAATCTGGAATGAAAACTTACTCACTCTTTGATTTAACTTGTGTATAACTTTAGGAATATTTAAGTTTAAAGGGCATTTTTCTCATATCACCCATTTATTATTTCCATTAATTTTTAATTTTGTTCTTTCATGCCTGATGGCATTTACTCCTAAGAAAGCATCTCTGAATTTTTAACTTCCTAATGTAATCACCTTCCTGTGAATTAAGTAAAAACCATGATTTTCAAGATCATGATTTAAAAAAGGAAGGATGCAGAGTAGGCCTAGGTGATAGCAAAACTTAAGCTACTGTGCTTCTTGATTTGTTTTTGTTTTATTGTTGTTGTTGTTTACCTCATTTGGTTTGTGTCAGTAGAA
Organism: Cricetulus griseus; assembly: GCF_003668045.3. Classification (NCBI taxonomy): domain Eukaryota; kingdom Metazoa; phylum Chordata; class Mammalia; order Rodentia; family Cricetidae; genus Cricetulus; species Cricetulus griseus. The sequence continues at coordinate 344,760,095 of NC_048595.1, forward strand.
GCATAAATTTTAAAAGTACAGAATGTAATAGTTACAAGGGGACTGAGCTGTGACTCAGTGGCAGAGCTCTTGCCTAGCATGTGCAAGGCCCTAGCACTGTGAGCAAGAAGGAGGAGAAGGAAAGGGAGGAAGAGGATGAAGGGAGGAAAGAAAAAAGAGGGAGGGAGGGATGAAGGGAGGGAGGGATTAAAGGAGGGAGGGATGAAGGGAGGGAGAAGGAAGGAAAGATGAAGGAGAGACAAAGTTACTATTTACACATCACAAAATATGAAGGAAACACATGGTCACCAGATGTGATACAACAGAACCCCAGGCTCTCATTGTCCTAAACCACAGGTTCCTTTTACATACTACCCTCGCCTATATTTTTAAGACATTTTTATCATTATTAATGTTAGTGTGTGTGTATAATTTATGCAGGTGTACATATACAACAGTGTGCCTATGGAATTCAGAGGACAACCATTCTACAGGAATCAATGTTTTCCTTCCACTTTGTTTTGGCAAGTGTTTCTCTTGTTGTTTCTGGTATATTTGCACAGGTCCTCCAGACAAGGGAGGCCAATAGCTTCTGCTAGATTCTCCTGTCTCCACCTTTCAACTCCACTTACAAGGCCATTTCCCTAGATCCATGGCTGTATTTGGGCTTTTTCTCTTTCTTTCTTTTCTTTCTTTCTTTCTTTCTTTCTTTCTTTCTTTCTTTCTTTCTTTCTCTGTCTCAGCTACTAGAAACACAACTCCATAGTAGCAGTGATGTATTTGGGTACTCACACCATTGCTATTATTTGTTCAGTTTTCTCAAACTTGACTAAAATAGACAATTTTGTAAAAATTAACTTAGCAATTATTACTCAACTTCAAGTGCCTTGTCACAGCCCAAGCCTCCCCCCAACTCCTTTTCTCACTTGCTGCACCTTGGCACTCACTTCTGTTCTCTCTGCCAGAGGCAGCCACTTTAACAAATGAAATTATACATTTAAACCAGATGAGGTTGGCTTGGTGATTGGTCCTGTGCAGACTCTACAATTTGGGTCAGACTTATGAAAAGTTTGGTGAATTTGGCAACATCTTTGAGGAGTTGTCTTAAAGCTTCAGAGAGACAGAGAGAGAGAAACCTTCAAGATCTCAGACATTCCATCTTTTGTGGGCTCTCAGAAAAGGCCACCCTCCGCTGGCACAGGAGAGAAGGTTCATTTTCAAACTATTTCAGTCATGTTGTGACTAGAAGTTGAAGTCTGGTGCAAGAATCATGAAAACCAAAGGAGCAATTCACACTGATCCTACAATACGTAGCTTGTGTCTACAGTGTGGAGACTGGATTGCACAAGGTAGGGAGAAAATACCCCTACCTCTAAAATGCAACTATGTGAAAGAGCTTATCTACATTGTCTGTAGGCCAGTGAACAATTATCACTATTGAAATGTGAGAGAAAAATGAAGCCCTGTTAGTTTGTGGGGGAAGACAATGGTCTAGCTATATTTACCAAAGAAAAGGAATCTGTAGTTTCCATCGAGCGGAGCCCTCTAAACTCTTCCTCTTGTGCTCCAGCAGGAATGAGGCTTCAATTAAGATCTAAGTACTAAGGTCTAAGAATTTTTCCATCCCAAAGTTTTTAAAGAATCATAAAACAGCTTGACAGAAAGCTTCATTCTCTCACCCAGAAACCTCCATTGAAAATTAAATAGCTGAAACCATGGTCGAGTGTGATTAATGAAGATACATTATAATAATTTATTATACTGTTTTTGGAGAGCTGTTTTTCCTCCATTTTTTCTCATCTGTCTCCTCTATTAATTCTTCTGCTACACTGGAGACTGAGAAAAATGCAGATGGTAAGAACATAAAGATATCAAAGAGTTAGTTTTGGCTGACTTGGCAGTGACCACATTACAGATCTCAGATTTTCCCTCCTTTCATGTGGCTTTTTTGTTGGTTGGACAATAAATCTACTATATGAAGTTACTACATATTTGATCCACATTGCAGTAGATGAAAATGGACTCACCGGGATGGGTTGGCTGGGAATTTTGAGATCAAACTCAGGTATGGTTGAAGGAATCTAGAGTTCAAATAGAACTTTACAAGTAAGACAAACACATTGTTTAAGACATTTAGAAATTTATCCTAAGCATATTAATTTAGGAAGTAATACAAATTAACTACTTAATTCTGGTTTTATTCCTCTGAATATATTTCTCTACCTTTGTCAGGTTTTCCGTTTACAGCATTAAAGACATCTTGTAACTACACTGTTTGCATGTTGCATTTACAGATCTCTGGTAATGAAAAGTGGTTAATTGCATACAGACAGTCCAGATCTGCCCCCACACACTGATAAGAGTGTGTGTTGCTCCTTGCTGTTGTCAAGATTTTTGCCTAGAAAATAAGAACGCCTTCATTTTTGTTTTATCTCCAGAGTGTGTATTTAGAGCAATGATTCTCAACTCAGTGTTTTATAATTGCACTAAAATTTTTTTGGAAAATTCTAATGTCCAGGTGTTTCCCCACCCACTTATGTGAGAATGTTTGGGCACTTCCCCAGTCTTTTGAGGTAATTTTAATGTGCAACCACAATTGATAATTAAATTGTTCTGGAGAAAGGGGCAAGAGTTTTAGAGGAAACCTGTTAATTGTCAAATGCATCTTCAGTGTTTTATTCATTCAAAAATAGTTGACCATCAAAAATAAAATGTTTACTCCTCAACAATGTCCAATATGTGGGAAACACTATAGCAGTAATGATGTCAGCTAATAAAAGTATTGAACAGTACTGTATACAAATGTTTTTAACTTCAAACAGCTCTGTTTTAAGCCAGTTGCTATGGTTGAAGGTTAAAATGTTTTATGTACTTAAAAGCTGAGAAAACCAAATAAACACTCCATCTACCTTTAAGGAAGTCTTTTTAACACTTTGTACTCCCTTCAAAGTGATTACTTGACTTCCATTTTATATTACATACACAGTATCTTTTGCAGTACACCTGCATCTGTACATGCTATTTTTCTTACTCTGACACACAATTTTCTCCACAATACTAATGTGGAGCTTGATTTCTGAAATTAATATTATAAGTAGATTGTGTTACATTGGTTTATTGAGATTTTTAGATAAAAGACACAACAGTGAAAGAATTATAAAGTGTGTGTGTGTGTGTGTGTGTGTGTGTGTGTGTGTGTGTGTGTGTGTTTAAACACAAAAAGAAGCTTTTCTGCTAAAGAAAACCATCTTTGGTTGAGTTTGTTCTTTGGCTCATGGTATCTTGTAGTAGGCACTTTCCAGACAACATCAGAAAACTGATCTTGTGGGTGGTCTGCCATACTGTATTTTGAATGTAAGATCCCGGCTCCTCAACACTCGTCCCCATCATGCCAGTAGACTGTACAGTCCATCAACGACTAATTGCTTCCTACTAGCTTGAACCCACAATCTTTTCTGGTCTGGTACCAGAACCAACTTCAGAAAACATTGAAGAAAGAATGTCTGGAATTGAGAACCTAAATATGTGTACTTGGGGGTGGGTAGGAGGGGTTGCCTGGTTGGAAGAATGCTTGCTTTCCACAATATGCTTGCAAGTAGATGGCTCTGAGGAGGAAAGTCTTGCTAACTTCAGGGCAACCACCATTGCCTTCCCAAGTCCATTCAGCTTTGAATGCTTTGTGTTCTACTAAATGTTCTTAACAAAAATTTGCAATGAAATTAGTTCATCAAGAAGCAGTAGTCATTTTATCTATCAACTGTCTGAACTCCTAACCATGCTGTCTGAAACTTCACTTGTACATCATGCTCCCACAGAGTTGAATCTATGAACAAGCCTCAACTACTCGTTGAAAACCCAAACCAAGGACAGGAAAATTAGGTTTTAATGCAGCGAAGACACAGCTTTTAAAAGTGATGAATACAACATTCATGGTGTTTTCCTTGGTCCAGAAAATTTATATTCATGTAGAACATGCAATAAAAATGGCCAGTTGAAATTAGGAACTATAAATGGCCTTAAATTATTTTATTAAAAGGAAAACAATCTTCACAAGTTTAACATCCTAATCATCACTACTGCCAAAACACCCACAGAAACGAATGCCATGAAAATCTGTTTAGCAGGCAGAAACAGAAAATTAGCCATTGTAGAGGGCAGCTTTTTCCTTTTCTTCATTTTGGTTAGCAACAGAGGAGCTGACTGAATTTCTTCTGATATATGTAGTTTATGAAAATTGTGCTTAATATTGTAGGTGTAGTGGCACATACTTCTTATTTCAGCACTCAGGAGGCAAGATCAGTAGTTCAAGACCAGCCAAGGCTATATGAATAGAAGACAGAAAAGTTACTTAACAGTAACATGACTGGATATAGAAGAATGATGCTATACTACACCCGGTTGTAAATCCTAGCCTGGGTCAATCCTGAGTATACCTGAGCATCTTCCGGTGAAGTTTACTAAATGTTTCTTTCTGGTTTACTGATTTTTAAAAAAGATTTATCTTAGTTCTGATTACGTGTAGGTCTATATCTGTTTTTTATTTTTTTGTTTTTTGTTTGTTTGTTTTGTTTTTCAAGACAGAGTTTCTCTGTATTGCTTTGGAGCCTGTTCTGGCACTCACTTTGTAGACCAGGTTGGCCTCAAACTCACAAGGATCCACCTGCCTCTGCCTCCCGAGTGCTGGGATTAAAAGTGAGCATCTGTATGTGGTAATGAGCACATGACTACTGGTGCCCAAGGAGGCCAGAGGAACATGATCCCTTGGAGCTGAAGTTACAGGTGGTTGTGAGCCACCAAATGTGGGTACTGGAAAATACACTCAGGTCTTCTGCAAGAACAGTACCAGCTCCTCATAATAGAACCACCTTTCCAGCCCTTTTGTTTTTTATTTATTTAGGGGTGTGTGTGTGTGTGTGTGTGTGTGTGTGTGTGTGTGTGTGTGTCTGTGTCTGTGTGTCTGAGTGTGTGTCTGTGTGTCTCTCTCTGTGTGTGTTATTGTCATTGTTGCTTTCATTGTTTATTTGATTGGCTTATTTCATTTGTTTGTTGTTTGGTTTGAGATAGGGTGTCATCTAACCCAAAATGGCTTCAAATTCACAGTGATCCTCCTGCTTCAGTCCCACAAGTACTAAAACTACAGGCTTGAGCTGCCATTCCAACTTTTAAACTGTTCCTTTTAAGTGGAAAATTGTTCCTAATACTGAATCTTAAATCTAAGTCAATGAACACAGATAATCTGAAATGCATAAATGTGTTAGTTTTGAGATATTAAAGAGTACGATATGTAGATCCTTAATGCTTGTTTATATTCAATATCCAGAGTCATCCTTTATCTAGTGGTTTCTCATAAATGACCTTACGAAAGGAAAGAGGAGATAAAAGCCATCTGAGGAAAACAAACAATGCCTTGCCATCTCCCCTCCTTGTCCCAGCCTCTCTGCGACCATCAAAGGTGGTGAGCTGTCTGTACCCCTAAATCACAGACTTTCTTGCCCTCTCTCAGTTCATTTTTCTCACCTCATCTTTGGAGACTGAGATGCATGTACCCCCTCCACTCTTGAGTGAGTACTTGTAACTTTTTTATGATCAACCAAAGGTTGAGTCATTGATCCATTTACAGTCAAATGTACTGCATCCCCTTCTACAAGCTTTTTGACTAAAAAAAGAGAGAGAAAGAAGGAAAGAAAGAAGGGAAGAAAGGAAGGAAAGAATAAAGGAGAGAAGAAGGGAGGCAAGGAAGAAAAGATCTTGTTTCACACTGTGGATGAAGATGGGATCATCCTAACTGAGCAGTTTTAAGTTACAACATCTAGCTTGACATTTTGCCAGAATATCCATTTCAAAAACCACAGTTTTTGAAAAATAAACACAATACTGTAATTGATTAATCAGAAAACAAAATTTAAGCTATTAATGATGCTATAATTTTCTCTAAAAAGAGCTTTCTGTTTGGGAAACTGTAGGAGACTATTTCTTTAGTTTTCTTCATCCAGGCTAGCACCCAACTCACCTATGACTGGTGATGAACACAAATGATTTTTCTGCCTCTACCTTCTAAATGCTGAGACTGCAGGCATGCCCAGAATGTTTTAAGTCTTTTACAATTAGCATCTGTTACTTAAACAAAATAGTTTGACATTTTCATGTGCATATATATTTGGTCATATTCACCCCCATTAATTACTCTCTCTTGTCCTCTTCTCACTGTCACAGATCCCCTTCCTTTTAGTCCCCTTCTTCTTTAATATCTTCTGTGTGTGTTAGCATGTGGCTCACTTGTTTAATTAGGGTTGCTTATTAAAGCATGGGTGTGTGTCACTTAGAGGAATGTGAGCAACTTACCAGTAGTTACACCACTGAGGAAAATGTCTCTCCTTCCCCTGATAACTATTTACTGCCTATAGATCCTCAAAGGACCTCCTCATGCTATCAATTCCTATGAACTATTTGCTTGTAATTGTTCAAGTCTTCCCAAATTGTCATCAGTTTTAGTTCTAGTAAGATTTTTTCGTTCTTGGTGTGTGTGTTTTTATTCCTTCTACATTTGAATCAAAACCTTATCATTTGTTCTTAGAGTATAATGGAAATCCATCCCTCCTAGTGCTTGTATACTTTGCTTTTACATTTAGATCTTTGATATTGAAATCGAGAGACTATTTTGTCCTTTGGCTTTCCTCTAGATTTTCTGGTGTGTATTTGTAACTGTCTGCTCTGCTCACCCCATCTTCTCTCAGTTTCAACACTGATTTAAGTAACTGAGATGGAAAGGCTTGGTAGCAACATAGAGGTGGGCATTGGCCTCCCATTCTTCCCTTAAAGAGTGCTTTTTTCTGACTCTCCAACAACAACCCTTCTAACATGGCTGGTCCATTGACATCAGTCTTCTCTGCCTTCTGCTCTATGACAAAGGTCATTTGGGGGCAGCGGCTAAGACAGCTGTAGCATCAATAAGCCTAGTCTTCTTTTCCAGTGTCAAACCTTTTTGTAATGGTGGTTTCAAGCTGGTTTTCTCACTGTTTGTATGAAAGCAACATGTAGCTGACCCAAAGGCATTCTAATAACAGATCTTGAAAGGGACAACCAGCCAAAATCATCACCGGGTGTTCATTTTGTTCCTGAGTTTAAAGAGAGAAAAGCAAATCACACCTTCTCTGTGGTGCCATAAATGGCTTTCTTTGGTCAATTATGAAGTGTGCACTGGATTTTAATATGTTGGTTTTAGACGTTGGGGATTGAGATATTTTACAATCACCCAATCATCTGATTTACTTCCAGTATCATTTAATTAAGGTACATAAATTTAATGGAGGCAACATGGAAAATATTAATATTAATATGTAGCAGTTGCTGAATGCCAGCATTGCTCTGGGAATTCAACAAAGTACAAATTAAGCCTGCCAGTTAGCCTAGCACATATCAGCCAACATGAATTTTAAGCTAATATTTCTCCTAATAAAGACCCAGGGTGTGTCTTTATAGGTTCTGTGGGATGAAACCTGGGTACCAGATTTGGTTGCTCTCCTTCATCAAACCTCATTTGCATTCATCTACTTCAGTAGTCATCAGATTAACAAATGTGCCAAGATGGTAATGGCATCTTCCTGTCAAATAACACATAATAGTTGGATAAATAATCCTATATTCACTATCTTCACATAACCCCCAGGAAAACTAATTTTATAATAAGAGATGATGAAAGGCAAGATTGTGTCTTACCCCATAAACCCTTTGATGAGAGGAAAAGCTGTAGATTGCTGGACTTTCCTTAGCCACAATGTTTGGGCAATGAGTTGATTTCGAGTTCTGTAAAGATTTCACTGGCCATTTATCCCATGGGGAACAAGCCAGCAACTGTTCTATCATCTAGTTCCACTCTGCATTTGTGTGGATCAAATCCACACAATCAGAAACACGATCAGAAGCATTATAAACTTCAGTTTATTGTATATGATCTTCTTCCCTATCCTATAAGATGTATTCCATAAATCCAGGGAGCACTATTGTTTTGTGGATACCTATGGTGTCAATACTTAGATGTCTGCTTGGCAGGAAACATTTATTGAATAAATCCGTGTCAGCACATTTATAAGAAAGTTCTTGAGTGTTCCCATATTCCTAAATATAATTATTCTTTATTCCACCCGTGGGACACTAACAGAGAGGCTTCTTCTCCCTTTCCAGTCATAAGATGAGGATTTCTTTTGAAATTTCTCTTATTTTCTCTTTGGTTCTGGAAAGAAACAAAACAGTTCTGGAAAACAAGAACAAATCAGACAGGAGATCACCTGGTACCTGAGTCTGACTCCTGGGCTTTTGTTTTGAAAGTTTCTCTCAGAAGATAAGAAAAAAAAGTAGGTATCTGTCAGCATCACAGAAGCTAATCGAATCAGTTACTCTGTGTCATCAACATTTGTTTGTAACATGTTATGACCAAATACAGCTCTTTGCAAACCATAGTAGATTCTGGAAGCCAGGCAAGATTTTAAATCCCACGGCTTTGGCAGGTCACTTTGCCAGCAATAAATATGCCATACAAATCACAGATGCCTTTGTTTATTTTTCAATGTGTCATATTGGAAACCTAGGAAGGGTGTGCATGTAAGTGTATAGATAGGCATTCATGAGAAAGCAGCCAGGCAAGGATGATGCCTGGTGTCTTTCCCTATCTCTCTCTGTCTTTTACTCTGAGGCAGGGTCTAGCACTGAACTAAAAGCTTGCTGTGTAGGTGATATTGGTATACCAGTGAGCACTTGTGATCTACCTGTTTCCACCCTAAAATGCTAAGGTTACAGGTATGTGTAGCCATGCCTGGCTTTTCACATGGATGTTGGGGATTTGAACTCAGGTCCTCATGTTTATGAAGTAAGTACTCTTTGAAGAATGGATAGAGAAAATGTGGTACATTTACACAATGGAGTACTACTCAGTGAAGAAAAATAATCAATGGAATCTTGAAATTTGAAGGCAAATGGATGGAACTAAAAGAAACCATTCTGACCAAGGTAACCCAGTCACAAAAAGACAAAAGTGATATGTACTCACTCATATGTGTATTTTAGACATAGAGTAAAGGATTACCAGCCTACAGTCCACACTGCCAGAGAAGCTAGGAAACAAGGAGGACTCTAAGAGAGACATACATGGTCAACCCGGAGAAGGGGAAAGGGACAAGATCTCCTGAGAAAATTGGGAGCATGAGGGGAGGGGAGAGGGAACTAAGAGAATGAGAAGGGGAGAAGAGGAGGGGTGAGGAGGACATGATGGGGCAGGGAGGCTGAGTTGGGGGAAGAACAGAAGAGAGCAAGATAAGAGATACTATAATAGAGGGAGACATTATAGGTTTAAAGAGAAATCAGGAGCTAGGAAAATGTCTGGAGAGCTACAAAGATGACACCAACTATGATTCTAAGCAAAAGAGGAAAGGCTACCTTAAATGCCCTCACCTGATAATGAGATTGATGACTAACTTATATGCCATCCTAGAGCCCCCATACAGCAGCTGGTGGAAGTAGAAGCAGACACCCACAGCTAAACCTTGAACTGAACTGGAATCCAGTTGCAGAGAAGGAGGAGTGATGAGCAAAGGGGTCAAGACCAGGCTGGTGAAACCCACAGAAACAGCTGACCTGAACAAGGAGGAACTCTTGGTCCCCAGATTGATAGCTAGGAAACCAGCATGGGACTGATCCAGACCCCCTAAACTTGGGTGTCAGTGAGGAGACCTCAGAAATCTACGGGAACTCCTGTAGTAGTTCAGTACTTATCCCTAACATAGGAATGGACTTTGGGAGCCCATCCCACATGGAGGGATACTCCCTGAGCTTAGACACAAGGGGGTGGACCTAGGCCCTATCCCAAATGATATGACAGACTCTGAAGACCCCCTATGGAATCCCTCATCCTCCCTGGGGAGCAGAAAGGGTATGGGATAGGTAGGGTGTTAGTTGGGAGGGGGCAGGGTAGGAGGGAAGGGGGGGAACTGGGATTGACATGTAAAATAATATTTTTAATTCAAAGTAAAAATTAATTAAAAAATAATTACTCTTACACACTTAGGAATCTCCCTAGCCCCTTCTTAAGACCAGAATATGGTCTCTTCCTTCATGTCCATAGGCTCATAAATCCAATGGAATTTTTAAAAGATCTTCAAAGATACTGTACAAAAGCCTTTCTGCTAATAGAAATAGGGTTATTTTTTCATACCTCAGAAAATTTGTTCTTCATAAAAATCAGAACGCTTTGATGTCTGGTTAATTTTCAGAATACTAGCTTGCTTTCAATAAAGCAAATATCTTAAGTGGTTCAAAGTAGAATGTTAGGGCACAATAGTGTATAGCCATTTCAGAAAAGGCTTAATTTCAAAATAGTTTAAGAAATATTTGTCTAGACATGTCTTCCTTGCTTCATGTGAAATGAATAGCTTAAAAAGAAATCTGTGAATAGTTTCAAACACAAACTTTCAAATTGTTGAATAACTTAATAAGGATGCATTTCATTCCTGGTTTACCAAATATGATTTTGGAAAATATTTCCAACAGTCAAGATGGTTTCTATAATGGAGAATGCCACATTGTGTAATAAGAATGAGGCCCTGACTGAAAACTGTGAATGCTTTTTAAGACACTGACTACATGAGCCATGTCTTTAATTGCAGAACTAAGATCAGCAAGTATCCTCTGAGTTCACTGAAAATATTTCCCAACACAGAAAATATTCTAGGTCAAAGAAAGGCTCCCAGTGATCACCCTATGGCAAGAAGAACTGACCACCTGAGCAAAGTTACCAGACAGCAAGCACACATATAGAACTTTACCCACTGCCTCGGGTACTTTTGAAGTAGTTTCTGATTTGGTAAACAGATATAATAATCCTCTGTACGTTGATAATCTGCAAGCTCAGCATAAGAGACATACAGCCAAAGTGGAATTTGCACTCAAGTTTTATGACTCCATAAAACTGGAGTACATTTATGTACTGGTACATTTATGACCAATGTACTTTCCACTAAGTTACATGATCTCATGACTTTGACCAACCATCTGAAAGACAAAAATCTTTTTACAGAATCCCTTGACGGACAAGTATCACTCCAGTGGAGGTGCCCTATACCTATTGAGCCGTGACTGAACTATGGATTTTAAAGTTGGAAGGATGATGTTGGGGGGAAGTCGGCTGAGAAGGGGTAAGGGAGGAGTGGGGGAAGAGTATGATCTACATACATTGTATTCACATATGAAATTACATAAGAATTAAAAATTAAAAGATCACTGAGGACTGTCTTGCTTGCCCAACTGTAGTCTTTCAGAAACTTCATACAGAAGTTCTCACATTTTTCTCTTTCTCTTACAGATCTTACAGCTGTGTAGCAAATTACACATCTAATATAAAATCATTGTACAAAACAACTGTTCATTAGGTTTACAGATTTTGTAAGTTTTGGAGAATGTAGGATACATACACACACACACACACACACACACACACACACACAGGCACGCATGCACACACTCATGCACACACATCAAGATTAATATAACCTCTACACATGATTTCTGGGGTGTCAACTAGAAGACTGAGAGATGACAATATGGGGAATCTACTGGATTCATGTCAGTGTTTGCTGTCAGCTAAGGAATTAGACCTTGGTAGAAGCTGTCAGGCAGACATTTCCCTGTGGTGTGAACGTTCTCACAGCCTCATATCACAGCCTTTTGAACATACTTTTGGAAGTCACACATTGCTACTTTTGTTGCATTCAGCTTATTGGAAGTGAAACATGAAGGCAAGCCCATATTTTAGGGAAGCAAAGTTAGACTTTCTGGTGTGGGTAGAATGTTGAAGAATTTGTATACATGTTTTAAGATTGCCCCAGAACCCCTTTCTGATCTGGAATATTCTCCTTTCAAAAGTCTCCCCTTGCAGGCTCCATGCCCGGCAGCAGTTAGCCAACACAAAACAAACTCAGTGGTAGTTTTGGATGAATTTTGTCTTATAATACTTTTTTATTTAATTTTTTTCATTTCACATACCAACCCCAGTCCCCCCTCCCACCTCCCACCTTCCCCCTTCTACTCTCCATCCCCCATCTACTCCTTAAAGGGGGTAAGGCCTTCCTTGGGGAGTCAACAAAGTCTATCATACCAAGTTGGGGCAGGACCAGACCCTTTCCCCCCCTCATCAAGGCTGAGAGAGGTATCTCATAGGGAATGGGTTCTAAAAATCCAATTCATGAACCCAAGATAGATATAACAAAATTGTTAAATGAAAGTTTCATATCCATGGTTATTAAGTAAAAAATTAATAATAATAAAGTGTGCTAATTTTGTCTATATACAAAGATGATTAAGGGAGAATAATTGTTCTCAGTTTTATTTACATGCTGTGATGTTTCTTAACTCAGCCTACATCTGTTACTTTTCTGAGGGATATGTTTTTATAGATACTTTTCATAAAGTCACCAGGACACTTAAAAACTACATTTTTGCTCATAAATTTTAAAATGTTGAGTTCACAAATTGACTCTTGTGTGTATAAGAAATGTATTTAAAGGTAAGGTCCACAATCATATTTCATTGTGAAATAAAAAAGCCTGATGACCAGGAAGGACACAAGGATGCTAGCACAAAAATCCAGACTAGATCTATTCTGCAAAACTAATATTCATTGTCATAGTGTCAGTCACTGGAAGTTACAATTCATTAAATGATGATTATCTAAGTGGTAAATATGCTAATTTTCTTTACCTTTTTGTCCACGTCCTAACATCAAGTCATGTCGCTGAAATGGGTGCCACTTGGATCTTTTTAATTGTCACTTATTAATCATTATTTAACAGTACAATTTTCAGAGTACAATGTGATTATTCAATACACATATACAGTGTTAACCATCAAATCAGAGAAACTAGCATTCACATTTCTTTTAGAATTTTCATTATTTTAACCAGCACATAATCATTATACATATTTATAAGTTATAGTGTAATATTTATATATATGTAAAAACCTTGTGTACCTTGAATTTAGATCCTTCACATTCCTATTGCCTACTTATTTTTTAAAATCTATTTATTTATTTTACATCCTGACCACAGTTTCCCTTTCCTCTTCTCCCAGCCCCCCAGCCCACCCTACCCTCTGTTCCCTCAATCCACTCTTCCTCTATTTCTGTTTAGGAAAGGGCAGGCCTCCCATGAGTATCAACAAAGCATGGCATATCAAGTTTCAGTAAGACTAAGTACCTCCCCATGTATTAAGGCTAGGCAAGGTGATCTAGTGTGAAGAGAAGGGTCCAAAAAGCCAGTAAAAGAGTCAGAGACAGCCTCTGCTCCCACTGTTAGGAGTCTCACAAGAGAACCAAGCTACACAACTGCAGCATATGCAGAGGGCCTAGGTCAATCCCATGCAGGCTCCCTGGTTGTCCTTTCAGTCTCTGTGAGATGCTATCAGCACAGGTTAATTGATTCTGTGAGTTTTCTTGTGGTGTTCTTGACCTCTCTGGATCCTACAATCCTTTCTCCCTCTCTTCTGCAGGATTCCCCAAACTTGGCCTAATGTTTGAGTCTGCATCTGTTTCCATCAGTTGCTGGATAAAGATCCTCTGATGGCAATTGGGCTAGGCACCAATCTGGTCACAGGAGATGGCTAATTTAGGCCACATATCTGCTATAGCTAGAAGTCTTATCTGGGGTCATCCTTGTAGATTCCTGGGAAATTGATCCCTAAATGCACCCCCTTTTCAGTAGTCTCTTCCATTACTCTCCATCCTTTACCTCCCCAACCTGGTTGTTCGTATTCCACTCCCCACAAATCCTCAGTTCACTCATCAAATATCTTCTATTTCCCCTTCCTAGGGAGATCCAGGTGTCTGCCCATAAACCCTCCCTGTTACCTGGTCTCTCTGGGTCTGTGGCTTGTGACATAGTGATCCTTTATTTGACAGCTAATATCCTTAACACGTGTAATAGTTTATTGTGAACTCTATCACACCACTGTATTACAGAACACTAGAATTCATTACTTCTGTGTTTTGTTACCTATTATGCAACTCCCTTTATCTCTCTTCCTCTCACCCATTACATGTTCTGGTGATGACTGTCACACATTCTGATTCACCTTTTGAACATACACATATGAGAAATAGCATGTGGCATTTGTCTTTCTGTCTCTGTGGAAAGTTTGTAAGAGCCAGAGGTGACAGATGGTTTTGAGGAAACGGTGCCTTCCAGACCCAACAGGACTGGTGCACATATGAACATACAGACTGTGGCAGTAAGCACAAGATCTGCATAGGTTCAAACCAGACAGGGTCCCATCCCTAAAAGGGGAAGTGAACACACAGTACTACCCCTAAACAAAAAGCTATTTGCAATTGATACCCACTGGCAAAGGGAAAATCAGTTTTCTTCAATGGAGTGTCACTGAGCATATCAACCACAATCCAGGGCAGGCACCAAGCCAAGGAGTAAGTTAGCCACCACAAATGAAGTCCACGTCCATGTTTCAGGTCTCTCTCTCTCTCTCTCTCTCTCTCTCTCTCTCTCTCTCTCTCTCTCTCTCTCTCTCTCTCTCTCTCTCTCTCTCTCTCTCTCTCTCTCTCTCTCTCTCTCTCTCTCTCTCTCTCTCTCTCTCTCTCTCTCTCTCTCTCTCTCTCTCTCTCTCTCTGTGTGTGTGTGTATTCATATGTGAACTTTTTGTTTAGTGTTGTCTTACTTGGCATTTTTGTCTAATTGATCTTTTGTTTGTTCTTATTTTCATTCTTGTGGCTTTTATTTATTTGTTTGTTTATTTTTGGTTTTTTGAGACAAGTTTTCTCTGTATAGCCCTGACTGTTCTGGAACTCACACTGTAGACCAGGCTAGCCTCAAACTCCAAGATCTGCTGGCCTTGTGCTGAGATTAAAGGTGTGTGCCACCACAGCCATCTTTTTTTTTTCTTTTTGAGAAAGATAGAGAGAACATAAACTTGGTAGGTAAGGAGGGGTGGATGTTCTGGGAGAAGTTGGAGTAATGGGCAAACATGATCAAATATATTCCACACAAAATATATTGTGTGGAAAGAATTTTTCAATAAAAATACAAAAAAATTAAAGAATATTGCGGTTCATTTTATTTCTTATTTTCATTATTAGGTTCATGGAAGAGAGTTTGTTTTTTTTTTATTCTGAGTAATAACGAACTGCCAAGGGGCCCCACTTGGGGTAATACTTTACGTTACAGAGCAGAATCATGAAATGTGCAATTTTAAGCGGCAGTGAGCCTCTGAGGAAGGCTCTTATCACTCTATGGCCTCTTCAGCCAGAAGCTGAATTACTTGACTAAAGACTGTTGCATTCTTTACTAAGAAGAATCCTCAGTGACTTTTCCCTTCTGCTGTGATTAGATATAACTTTGATTATTCATTCAACAAGTGTCAATTTGTAGCAGCTTATTGATGTCTGTTCAATACAGAAGAGGTCAGAAGGTCACAAACATTCTTCAACAACTTTATTGCTGCTAGCCTCCAGATTGATAAAGCTTTAACATGCTTTACTGCTTTTTAAGATCTTGTCTATTAAAACCTTGAAAAACTAGAGTTGGAGTATAATCAGGGTCTTGCTTTGACTGAGCATTTGCCAGGACCTCATAAAACACACAATCCTCCTGTAGCTCAATGTCTGTGGACATTTTCTCATGGTTAGTGAACTCTGGTCTGCGCCCCTGGCTCAGATTTCAGCCATGATGTCTTGTAGTGAATTCTGAGGATAAACTTTGCTTCAACAAGATTTCAGAAACCCTAATGAGGTTTTTGTTTAGTTTTGTCATGAAAGGAGCATCTCTGTGGTTCTCCTAGTCTCCAATGACATCTCTAAAATGCATTAAATTTCTTTCAAATCTAACATCCCTTGTTGCTTGCCTGCTGTGGAACAATTTTGTAAACTCTAAATATGTATTACTCTAAATGGCTAATAGAGAGCTGACTGGCCTATAGCTGAGCTGGAAGAGATTGGGCAGGAGTCTCAGGAGTTACCAGCCAGACACAGAGGAAGGAGGACATCTACGAGATGAGATTACAAGCCATGAGCAACATGGTAGAACTTAGATAAGAAATATGGGTTACATCCCACGTGAAGGGATACACTCTGGCCCTGGACACATGGGGAAGGGCCCAGGCCCAGCACAGGAAGATTTGGTGGACTTTGCAGAGCCCCCGTTGAGGGCCCTACCCTGCCTGGGGAGTGGTGGGTGGATGGGGTGGGGGGTAGGTTGGGGGGTGGGGAGGAGGGATGGGGGTGAGGGGAAAGAAAAAGAAAAAAAAGAAATGTGGGTTAATTTAAGTTGTTAATGATAGTTAGTAATGAGCCTGAGCTAATGGGCTGATAATTTATAATTCATATTAGGTAAGTCTCCATGTTGGTTATTTGGGAACTGGCTGGTGGGAAAGAAAAGCTGCCTACACTAACCCAGTATGGGTGTATTTAAAGATTGTCTGGCTCAAGACAAGGAATGCATAGATATCTCCATGCTACGTACCATCAAGCACTGAGAGAAAGTAAAAAAGTAGACTTTTTTCATCCAATGCAATTCCCCATTTCTTCATGGTCTTACAAGCGCACCATGAATCTTTCATTATTGCTAGGATGGAGGTGTAAGCAGGAGAAAGTAGATAATAGAGAAACAAAGGAATAGAAAATGTATCAGGTGATTTACATCCTCTGGGCAAGAATAAAACAGGGAAATTTGGTGGGATGGGTAGGATGGGGGAAGACTGTCTTTTAATATATAATTATTAGAGGTTCAGTGAGAAGGTGGCTTTTGAACAAAAGACTTAGAGAAAATTTAGGACTGAGTCATGTAGATATCTGAGTGAGAGTACACAAGGCAGGTTAAGTAACAAACACTAATAGTATTGCAAGCTGAGAAAACATCTGGTTTGCTTTAAGTACAGAAGATAGTTCAGTGTTATCAGACATGATAAGAAATGATGTCAGAGATCTAAGAAGAATGGACACATCCTACGGGGTCTCAAGCATTTGACTTTTTTAGTATGGGCAGAACGAAAAATCATTATGAATTCTCAATAGAAGTTCAACTTGATACAAATTGATATTCTTCAAAGAATCTTTGTTAAGATTAAATCATAAGATGTATTAATCACCTTTGTACCAGTGTAGAAAAAATACATAACAGCTTCAGATATGAAGAATTCATATTGTCTCATGGCTTCAGAGAGTTCAGCCTTTTATCATTGGCCGTTTATTCTGGGTCCAGGATACTATGGTGGTGGGAGAATGTGGCAGAGGCTACTCACTTCATGGTGGACAGAAAGCAGGGAAAACTGGTAACAGGAAGGAGTCAGGGAATGATGCAATCTCCAAGAACCTGTTCCCAGGAACCTACCTTCTCCCACCAGGCCCCATATTTTGGTATATCAATAGTCTATTCAGTTTTTGAAACAGTAGACGGATTAAGCCATCAGTGTCCAAGCCCTGATGATGTTTTTCCGGAAACACTCTCACAGATGCAACCAAATGTGTCTTACCACTCTCCAAAAAGCTTGTCAATCCAATCAAATTGACACTCTATATTAACCATTATAGAAAGTCAGTACAGGTGCACTGTAATTTAGTGTAATACTCCTGGAAAATTATGACTTGGATTTAAATTCTAGTAAAAATGATGAAAGTAGAGAGCAGTGTCAGAATTGTGGACTTACACTGAAAGAAAGTCAATGAGATTTGCTGAAAGGAGATGCTGGTCATGAAAGGAAAATAGAATTATGAGGAGGTGGTGTGGAAGAAGCAAAATGTGAACCAGGGCTCACTTAGGAGAAAGAATAGAAAATGGGAACTCAGGACTGGAAGGAAAAACTGGCATTCACTGTTTCCAGAGAAGAGGTGAATATAAGCACACCACACACCATAACTCAGACCTCTCCACCATCCCTTGTAGGCATGGGACAGGGGAGTGCACTTGCAGAGAGCAGAAAAGAGACAAAAGCAAGATCAGAGTTTGTTTCCTCTCGTGGATCATCTACTAACATGAGCGGGTTCACTAGGTTCTGAACATTGCTTGCTAAACATGATAAAGTAACAAGGACTTCTCACTCTGATCAGGTTGGCTGCTGTTTCATCTACTGTTTGCTCTCTTAACTTTACCCATTCTATTCAACTCTTTTCAGACAGTGGTTAAGAATGTGTTACCTCTTTAATTCCAGGAACCCATGAACATAATAGTAGATCTGGTATTTTAAAAGCTGTTGGAGCCAGGCATGATGGCACATGCTATTAATATGAAGGCAGAGGCAGATGGCTCTGTGTCTGAGGTCAGCCTTGTCTGTATGGCAAGTTCCAAGACAGACAGGCCTACATAGTGAGACTCTTTCTAAAATGGTGGAGGGGTAGTTACACTTAGGTCCTGTGGCCAAATCAATGGTTAGTGATTAACATTTTGAAAAATGTGTAGTTAACATAATACCCTTATAGTGATTAAACTTGCTGCTTTTGTAATTAATTTGCTTTGCTTTGTTGACTTACATCTAAATGAAATAGGAATGTATTGTGAGGAAGATGCAGCTTATATTTATATTATTTGGGGAAAGTCAGAACACTTTCCTGAACTTCAGCTGCCCAATGGACATGGTCATTACTACTTTTAAATAAACAATAATTCTTTCACATAATCTATTTTGATCATATGCACTCCTCTCCTAGCTCTTCACAGATCCTCCCCCATCCCTACCCACCCAGATTCATGTCCTCATCTATTTTTAAGCCCATTAAGGCCAATTTGTGCTGCCCACATACTTTGGACATATGGCCTTCCTCTAGAGCAAGGTCAGACTACCAGGAGTCATACCCTTACAGAAAAGTAACTCTCCCTTCCCACAGCACTAGCCAGTTATCAATAGCTCCTCAGCTAGAGATGTGAATTCATGTCCACCTCCCCTGTACATGATGGAGCTTTGTCTGGCTTAAGCTTGCACAGATCCCATGTATGCTTTAACAACCTGTGAGTTCATATGTGCAAGTGGCCTGCTATATCCAGAGAACACTGTTGCTTCTTTGTAGTCAGACACCACCTCTGACTCCTATAATCTTTTATTTCCCTCTTCTACAATGATCCGTTAGCCTTGAGGGGATGGAATTGATATAATTCTCTGATTTGGGACTGAGTATTCTACAGTCTTTCATTCTCTTCACCTTACTTCATTGTGTATGTGCATGTTAATTTTCATCTATTGCAAAAAGAATAGTTTAGAGATGCACTATTGGTATCATTAAATTTAATGCTATGCCCATTGAGCAGAGTAATAGCAACAGGTTCTCCCCTATTACCTATGACCTATCTAGCCACAGGTTCTTGGCTCTGATAAGGCTTCCAGGTACAGGTTTCAACTTGGGAAACAGGAATTAAATCCAACCAGAGAGTGTTTGGCTACCCCTATGACATTTATACCACTATTGCACCAATGGGCATGTCTTACCAAGCCTGTCATTATTGTAGCCTTCAGGATTCACAGCTGGGTAAGACTGACAATTACTTCTCTAATAACATGCATAACACCTTCTAGCAGCTTTTTCTCTATGTTCTACACTTAAGTCTGTGGTGTCTTCAGTAACAGCATCTTAGTGTCTAGTTTTGGAGGCTAACCAAGAACACAGGAAATAGCTTCTGTTTGTGAATCTATTGGGACATCACTAGCCAGCAACTCTGAAACAGGTAATCCATTCCTGGCACTGAGCTTTATGTTTGTTAGCCTATGATATAAAAATCTCAAGTAATAATAATGCAAAAAATCACACACATATATATTTAAAATATAACCTTATGACCTATGATCAGATATAAAGAGGTACTGAAGACAATTTTTATTTAATTGGAATGATTTTTTCTCATTTTGGAAATCCACATTATATAAATCTAAGAGAAAAATATTTACATGTATTTTACATATTAATGTTTGAGCTTTCCCATGTAACATGAAAAGTTCTTTGGAAGTAATCAATTATGAAATATTATAAAGGCTACATAGCCATACCGACTTAAAAAGGTTACATCAATAAATCATTGAATATTGGTACTAGTGTATACTTGTTTTTAAGATGTTAGTCATACATTATTATTTCCAAATTTTATGAATTTATTTACTTCCATTTGCTATAGTTTTCCATTATTAAATGAATATATAAATAAATAAAATATATCAAATAAATAAAAACTAACACAATTAAGTCAATTGGCAAACCCTAAAAGTTAATACATTGTAAGTAACACTTCTGTATCTCTTTCAAACTCTTGGTGAAGATTATTAGATGAGCAGAGAAACTGATTATCTAATTTCCAATTGTTTTAAAGCTACAAAACAGTACCTAAAGCACACAAGTGCTAAGTGGAGTTACAGGAGAAAGGTTAAGAACAACCAGGCAAAACTTGTCAGTACCTGCAATGCCAAATACATCATTCCAGGCTGTTTTCAGTAATTCCTTTCTATTAGAATAGATTCTTTTGGTTGAAGTCACATGACTGAAGGCAGAAAAGTATCTCAAGACTTTGGAATGACAGTCCAAATATTGACAGTTATCAGTATGTTTCCCTAGGCTGCCTTGCTTAAGGCTACATCTAGGAATGATGCACTGTCACGCAGCCCCAGAGCTTGGCAGCTAAGAGTCTCTTGATCTACAGTCTTCAGCACCTGGAGGATAATTCTTAAATCTACAAGCTGCCTCATGAAGCCGAATTCTCCTCATCATCATCAAATCATATCCAATTACTGAGTGCTGTGCAAGGAGGGCCTGGAGAAATGCAAGAAGGGAACACAGCTGAGAGCCACTGGGGTTTGACAGCTCTCCAGCTACTCTGGAAATATTTTGGCAAAAACAAGACTTTAAGCAAAACTGTTTCCTTTGGTAGCATACCCAAAACTTAAGGTTTTACATTTTCAGGACTATGATTTGGGTGAAAGATGAAGCATGGGGGTGGTGTTTTAAAGAGGAAGATGGGCTGTAAGGAAGAGTAACTACAATACAGGAGAAGTGGTGATAAGGGTGGAAAGGAAATATGGGAATCCAAGAAAGGTCGGCATTCTCCTCACTTTTTATGTTCTTCTCTAAGGAATTTGCCCCATCAAAGCAGTGTTCTCATCAACTCTGTGATCTTCTATAAAGGATCTCCAGGGGTGATAAGGCCAGGATGAACGATTGCTTTTTATGGGATGATGAATAGCAATAGTTGTGGGTCATGGCATGCGGTTGCTTTGCTTCAGACTAGCCCATACTAGCAGTCATGACAGGGAATGAATGGATTTCACAGCTCTTAGTTCTTGGAGAATATACTTCTGTCCTCTTGCTTTATTTCCTTCTAACTACAGCCATACACCAACTCCCACCATTGTTTAAAAGCCACTCTATGCTGCAGTCTTGTAAATATGTTTCATCTACCCAGAATGCTCTGCCACCAATCTCCACCACTCTTTTTCTGGAGACCCTTCCCTTATTCTCCAAATGTTGTGCATTTCTCAGTGCACTGACTCAGCCACTGTCTCAGTGGCTGTCTATTCGTGTACTTTACAATGATCTACATTCTGCCAGAGCTCAACTCTTAACCACATCCCCAGACTGGTGTTTTGAATAAGAGTGGCCTCCATAGACTCATATATTTGAATGCTTAGACACCAGGGAATGGAGCTGTTTGAAAGGATTAGGAAGTGTGGTCTTATTAGAGGAAATGTGTCACTAGAGATGACATATTAGACCCACTGTTTCTCTCTCTCTCTCTCTCTCTCTCTCTCTCTCTCTCTCTCTCTCTCTCTCTCGCTCTCTCTCTCGCTCTCGCTCTCTCTCTCACTTTCTCTCTCTGCCTGCAGATCAGAATGTGGCTCTCAGTTACTGCCCCAGCACCTGCCTGCATGTGGCCATGGTCCCAGTCATGATGATAAAGGACTAAACCTCAGAAACTTTAAGCAAGCTCCCAATTAAATGGTTCCTCTTGTAAGAATTACCTTGATCATGGTTTTCTTCACAGAAATGGAACAGAAACTAAACTCATATATTTAAATGCTTAGACACCAGGGAATGGAGCTAAACATAACCCAATCCTTATTCTTGTTTCCCCTTTGAAATTCACTCATTCTGTCTGTGTCCCTCTGTCTTTCTGTGTGTCTCTGTCTCTCTGTGCTTATCACCCTCACACCTCTCTCTCTCCCTGTCTCTCAGTCCTTTCTCCTTTCCTTCTTTTCCCATAACTAGCCTGCAACCAACAAGGGTTTGTAGAAAACATTCTCTAATACTACAGGATACTTTCAATATTAACATCCCCTGCCTAGTATTATCTGTCTTAGTTGGGGTTTCTATCGCTGCAATGAAACACCGAAACCAAAAACAATCTGGGGAGGAAAGGGTTTGCTTGGTTTATGCTTCCATATTGTTGCTCATCATTAAAGGAAGTCAGGACAGGAACTCAAACAGGGCAGAAACCTGTAGGCAGGAGCTGATGCAGAAGCCATGAAGGGGAGCTGCTTACTGGTTTGCTTCCCATGATTGGCTCAGCCTGCTTTCTTATAAAAACAGGACCACCAGCATAGGGGATGGTACCAGCCACAATGGGCTGGGCCCTCCCACATCAATCACTAATTAAGAAAATGCCTTACAGCTGAATCTTATAGAGGATGTTTCTCAATTGAGGTTTTGTTCTTTCAGATAACTCTATCTTGTGTCAAGCTGACATAAGACTAGGCAGCACATTATCTATACCCAAGAACCATTGCAATCAGTTCTTCGGGATCATACATTAGCTGAGAACACAACTAGGATAAAACCTTTGTAATATTGACTCGGTGCTTAGTCCCTTCTTGATTGTCACTCTATATAAAGTGTTAGAAGACAGTGAGGGTCTATGAAAATACCAGTTCTTTCTTGCAACACAAGTTCTCTATGTACGGGTTTGGAATCTGATGGAGAAAAGACTACTTTCTGGTTCATTTTTAAATAACTTCTCTTACAATAATAAAAGCCGGGGCTCTACTCAAAACTTCTCTTGGATTTAGGAAATTCATCTTATGTTAGTGTGATAGACCACAGGGAAGATGATCTCTCAACCTTCATCAGAGAAACTTCTTTTTTATAGTAGATGGTGATTAACAAAGAGACCACAATAAGCCAAGGAACAGAGAACAAGAGGTTGCCAAATGCTCAGCCCTAAATAGGACTCTATATTATACCCCCTCCTCTCAAGGCTGAGCTATCACTTCAGGAAGACACAGCATGAATATTGTAAGAGCCAGAGGTGGTAGGTGTCTACAAAGGCACAGTGTTCCCCAGTAACAGCAGGGCAAATGCTCATATGAATTCACATCCCTTGAGATAGAATGCCCAAGCCCTGAGCAAGCTCAAGCTAGACATAAACCCCATTGTGGAGAAGGGAGATGGACAGCAAGCTCCACCCCTAACTATGGAGCTATTGGCAATGGGAAGATGTTAGGAGAAGGGAGAATCAGTTTTCTTTAAGGCTGAGACCCCTGGTGAGTTGACTACTCTCTAGAGGAAGGCCACATATTCCAGAATACATGCCAATACCAACTGTGCTTTGAAAGAAGTTGGATCGGTAGTGAAGTGGGTGGATCTGGGAGGATCTAGTTGATACAATCAAAACACATGGTACCAAATTCTCAAAGAACCAATTTAAAAATGATGGGAAAATTCAAATCAAATACACCTGCTTTTCATTTAAAATCTCTGTGAATGGAGAATGTCTGCCTTCTCCAAGATTCATAGTCAAACTTAGTTGTCACTGCAACAGTATTAAGAGTGATTACACCACAAAGTCTCCACTCTCATGGGTCGGTTGTGCCATTCTCATAGTGTGAGTTTATTTCCCTTACTCTCACTTGCTATCATAACTTCAGCCACGGGATGATGCTACAAGAGCCCTCAACTAATACCAGCTGCTCATCCCTGGGCTTCCAGGCATTGAGGGCCATGGAAAACAAACCTACTTTACTGTAAATTACCTAATCCCTGTCATTTTTTTGTAGCAGCATGAAACTGACTGAAACGGTTATTCTGTAAAACCAGAACTGCCATTCACCAAACACTGGGTATAAATTTTGTACGACAGATTAAAACTGTAAGTGATAAATGGTAAAAGTTATATTAAGCACTTTAAAAAACTATCCTTCTTAAATATAGAATAAATACACATTAGAGATATCCAAATATGACCTTGCTGACACAGTTAATAATGAGCTTAGACAGATTTAATGCTCGGGTTTCAGAACAATTATCCGTGAAGCTGGAGACTAAATCCTCCCTAGGCATAGATTGACCTTTTGACTTAAATGTACAGTGTAAGAGACTTTTCCATGATCCAGCCAGAAAATCCATGAGGCCTCAAAAAACTAATTGAAATGACCTTGATTTGCAATGGGATTTCTTTGCCTCTACATTTGTGAACTGAGGGTGGGTAGATCCATTCATGCAGAGCACTTCCTGACAATGTTAACTGTTCTAAAGCATCGGCCTTTACTCTCTGTAATCACACACTGTCCTCGAATCTAATGTTACTGCTGTTGTTTCATTTTGTTGGTGTCATGGGGGCAATGGCAGCAGTGTGGGAGTGGTGGTGGTGGTGGTGGTTGTGGTATGGTAATAGTTTTTATGTCCCTAGGGACTGAACCTCTGGCTTCCCGTGACCAGATTAAGTACACAACTACTGTGCTGTATCTCCAGTCCCTCTTTGTTTTGATGGACAAAAATGTTTCCAAACATTGCCAAATGTTCCATGAGAGAAAATGGTACTTCCTTGTCTTGAGAGAGAAACATATCCAGATGCCCAAGAACTCCATCTGTAGGTGTGATCACACAATTAAGCCTAAGCAAACTGTGGCTCAGAGTCTGGCCTTCCTTCCCTCTGAAGGCAGTGTCTGAAGGGGCCTAATGACTTGTCTTTAGGGTTTTTTTGTTGTTGTTGCTTTTTTCTATTGTCAGTATAAAGATTTTATTTCCTTTATACATATACCCACTAGTAAGGTTGTTCAATCATATGGTCATTTCACTTATAATATTTTGAGGAAATTCTGTATTTTCTCATAACAGCAATTCTAATTTACAGTCTCATGAAAAAGCATCAATAGGTTTTCCTTTTTCTTCTCACCTTTGCCAACACTTGTTGTCTGCTGTCTTTTTATTAGCAGCCATTGTAACAGGTGTGAGGTAATACCACAATTTCATTTTAATTTATATTTGTAGTGTTCAATATTTGTAATACCCTTTGGTCATTTGAGTGTCTTATTTTTATTACTTATCTGAGAATTTCATACAATGTCTTTTGATCATTTCACACTCTCCCCCAACTCCTCCTAAATACCCATCCAATTTTGTGCCTTGTTCTTTTTGTGAAATCTGTCAGGTGCAATGGGTGTGGCCCATATATTCTTGTATGCATGGCCACGCACTGAAGTGTGGTTGAACTATCGGCAGCCACCCCTTCCAAGAAAACAGACTCCCTCTCCCTGGAGCTACCGATTGCCAGTAGCTCCCTAACTCAGGATGGGACTTCATATCTCCCTCCTCTCTTCTTTCTGGCATTTTGTCTGGGTTGAGCTTACACAAGACTTGAACACACTGTCACAACTGCTGTGAGTTCATATGTACAACTTTCCTGTTACATCTGGCAAACACTAAGCCACCAGGTAGGGACTACAAGGAAACAATGTTTTCTGGCTCAACTTTTTGGAGCAACCAACGCACAAGCAATATAAGCTCAGTTTTGCTTATGGTTTTTGGGGGGCGTGACTCCTCTGATTTCAGCTCCTCTGTTGCTCACAAACTTCTTTATTTCAATTTTCTCATCAAAGAGTTTTCACACTTGGCAGTCAAAACTGCTGTGAGGTTATTTATAATTGTATGATGTTAGACATTTCACTATCATGTTGCCTAGACCAATGCTTAACACTTGACAGGTCTGAATTCTTCACTCATTCTTTTTGTTTTATGCACTTTAGCCCTTCCAGCTCCTCTATATTCAGAATATATCAAACAAAAATAAAGCTTAATTTTCACTTTCTGTGCAACCAGAATGCCCAATACTTACCTATGTAAAAAGTAGCAGAAGTATAGAGAGCCCAACCTTAAAATTGTTCACAATCAAACATTTCCAAGTAAAATTACCAAGTCTACCACAAGACAGCACACAGTTACACTCACTAGAAAGTGTGCCAGAAGTTTCTCTTTCTATTGTCCTATTTGTCTTCGAAAGCATGTTCCACAGAGTATCGATCTTTTCATTCCTTAAGGATGCCAAATGTGGCCCCATCAGAACAGCTGCCAATCTCAGTCACCACAAATAATGAACCCCACCATGAAGTATTTGAAATATGTGAAGGTTAAAAGATCATGAAAACGAGACCATATGTCCAAACATACCACGTGTGCTTTGGCAAAGGAAATGTACATGTTAAGACAAATCTTAGCCAGCCTGTCAGGGAACTAGATCAAAATCAAGACAAAAAATTATTTTCATACAAGCTGGGTATTTCCCCTGCACTACCTTGAGGTTAGCTGAGATGAAGGGAGCCAACCTCTCCATAAGGGCCTGGCAAAGCCATCTACCTTGATGTTAGAAAAAAAAAAAAAGGAGAAAGGGTGGAGAGGCCTGTATTTGGGGAACGAAACCACTTTGGTCTAAATATTATGCCATAAATGGCTGTCAGCATCTCAGCATATCAACAATATACTTGGCAACTCTTTGTTTCAGTTTTCCCATCTGTAAAATAAAAAATTGATCATTATTTCTCTGGATGCCTTGGGAGGATGAAATGAGAGAAAGTGAAAGTGTATAGAATTTTTCCTGGCACATAATCAGAGTTATTGTTCTTATTAAGAGCAAAGATGGACACCCATTTTTCTTGGGAATGCTAACAGTCGGGTATTCATGCTCACTTCAGATTTTCCTGGAAGAAAATACAAGGTCTCAAAAGATGTATTCAGTTTTGCCAGGAGAGCTCACTACCAAGGCCCGGCTGTCCCTTGGATAGACATAATGAAGAGGATGTATACCTGAAGCTGGTTGTCTACAAGCCTGTGAGCTTCTTGGGTGGGCCATTTGCACTAGTGGATTTATCTCACTGATGGGAAACAGCCAAAGAATTGCTCTTGACTATCAGCCCAGGACGAGCTGTAAACTCTGGAGACATTGGCATGTTTAGGCAGCAGCATTATAGGGTATACTCAGTTACCTACATTACCAGGTATTCCCAGGTACGTTGTTGAAAGAGTACACTGTAATAATGTCAGAAACAAGAAAAAATTAGTTGGTTTATCTTGTCTTGTTTTGTTTGAGACAGAAACTTTCTATATATCCCAGGCTGGCTCCAAACTAGTGGTAATGGTCTTGTCTCAGCCTCCTAAATACTGAGGAATATAAGGAAATACTAAGGAATATAACACCATGCCTGGTTCAAGAAACTGATTCTAGACAATGAGACATAGATATCTATGTCTCATTTCCTTGAAAATTGAACTACCTAACATTAAGTAGAGTATCATGGGTCAAAATTATTGAATTAACAACAGAATATAATTCTTAAAATCCAACTGCTTTTTGGCTAAGTAAACAAGCATTAATTTATATGAGCCTGGGTGGGGGGGTGCAGTTTTTCATCTTCTAAAATGCCCAATGTTTACAAAAATACTTAAGTAATAATGTAAGAAATGATTCCTACAAAAGCCTTTGAAGGTTCTGCCTTTAATCTGGGGTCTCAGGTCCAGCTGTAAGCCTCTAGCATAAAGATAGCCAATACTCACCATTCAGTCAAACAACTGTTTTCCCAGTTCAGGGCACTGGGGAGTTTGCTCAATGGTTAGAGTTTGCATTCTGATTTCCAACATGAACCTTGGAACTCCACATACTCATGTGCTCATGTACACACCTACACGTTTTTATTTTTCTATTTTTAATTATTATTTTATGTATTTGGATATTTTGACCACGTGTATGTCTGTGCACCTCTTGTATATTTGATGCCTATAGAGGCACAAAAGGGTATTCAATCCTCTGGAATGGGAATTACAAATGACTGGGAATTAAATCTGTGTCCTCTGGAAGAGCAGTCAGTGTTCTTTACTGTTGAGCCATCTCTCCAGCCCTCAACATATACTTGTTTGAAGACCTGCAAGAAATTTCATTCAGTCCTCTGTGTTTTTGATAAGAGGTTATTTGCTTTTATTTTGTCGTCAGAATGCCTCACTAATATGAGTTAGAACACTTTTTGATTCGATTCATATGTTGCTCTCTGTCCCCACTGGTAAGAGCTGAATATAAAGACAAAATGTTCATAGTCATTGGTATGCATTCAAAATTATTGTAGCTTGCAAGTTCCCACATGAATTACTCACATTTTGTCTAGTTCTAACCCAGCATATCTGAGAGAACAATTTAAAAGAGGGAAGGAGCTTTCTTTTTTAGCCCACATTTTCAGAGCTTACAATGCTTGGCTATGCTACACTGCATACATAGGCATACAGATTATAAAGAATTGCCAGTCAAAGGTGTGGTTGTTTAAGAGCTTGGGCCTTACACTTGGGAAGTGTAATATTTTTGCTGCACTGCATGATATGTGGTAGCTGTCGAATACATTTGCCATTCACCACTGCCTGACAGACATACTCAAAACTGAGCCTCTAGGGTGTACTATACTGTTTTCTAGATCTAGACTTGAGACAGAAACAATTCACTTAGTGCACAAACAAAGCTAAGTCAGTGGAAATGTCAAGAGTCAAAATAGAGCAAGTGATTCTATGGCTCTCACTGAAGTCACAGTGGTTTCAAGAAGTAAAACAATTTAAGTATCTGTGGGGGAAAAGTAGAGGGAAAAACAAGATTTGGTCTTTACAGCACTAATTGATCAAATTATTAATCTTATTAATACCAATAAAATTGTTAATTTTCAAATATCTGACAAGTTATAAGTTTTTTAAAAAACAACATTCATTCATTTGTCCTATTAAAATATTCAAGTATAAAACTAGCCAGGCGTTGGCGCACGCCTTTAATCCCAGCACTCGGGAGGCAGAGGCAGAGGCAGGCGGATTTCTGTGAGTTCAAGGCCAGCCTGGTCTCCAGAGCGAGTGCCAGGACAGAAAAACCCTGTCTCCAAAAACCAAAAAAAAAAAAAAAAAAAAACCTATATTGCAAGAGTATTAACTATAGAATTGAGCCTTTATTCCTGTCTTCTCCAGAATTTTCTTTTTTACAGCATTACTAACTTTGTTGTTGATCTTCGGTCCTTGATATAAGATTCTCCCTATCTACTGGTAAGCTATCCTACTTGTCAAAATCCAGGTCATTGAGAAACTATGCCTTCAGAAAAAAAAATAACAATAAAGGAAGAAAGATCAAAGGAAAGGAAAGGAAAGGAAAGGAAAGGAAAGGAAAGGAAAGGAAAGGAAAGGAAAGGAAAGGCGGTCAAACCTAAGGAATGACATCAGAAGTTGTCCTGCCTCTACTTGTGTGCACATACACACATGAACACACAGACATACAAGCACAAAGTATGAAGAAAATTGATTCACTTTAAGGGGATAATTTGGGATAAACCTTGCTTTTTATTGGCCCCTTTGCCTTTGTTGTTAGAAATAGTATCCTTGGTGTTTTGTCAAGACAAGTTGACTTATCAGACACTCAGGACACGGGAGGAGGGCAGACTTTCTCAAGCAGAAAAAGAGGTAATGAAAACAAGCGCATCCAAACCCTGGCATTTGCCTGTATGCCTCTTTCACCATAGATACTTAAGAAAACAAAAACAAAAAGTAATTACCACAAGCTATCACAGCACAATTTGCTGAGTCACTGGATTGATATAATTTTTAATGACATGTTTATTTCCAGAGGACTGCTGATTGTTAATAGAGATGTTCTGATTTGAGTCTAAGTGGAAGATTTTTGTTCACTGATAGAGTCAAAGCTTTGGCTGTGTCGACATGCAGTTGGCTATCAGACACAAAGGAAGCTTAACAAAGAGAACCATACTTAAGGGAACTCCAAACTCCATCACAGAACCTTGGATGAAGGAAGCATGTACTGAGGACATTGCAATGGAGTTTGAGACTTGAGATCCTCATTCCGGTCCCTCAGCTGAGAGGCTCTTTGATTTGGGCTTATTGCTAAATGTTTCTGATCTTCAGTTCTCTCATTGGGGAAATAAACTGAAAATGGATGTCCTCGTATCATTGTTAGTCATTGTGGAGAGGCAAAAGTGAGATCATGTCTGGGAAAACACTGTGAAATTATCAGCTGCTTTTCTGACTGAAGAAGAATGAGCTCTGTCTTTGGAATGAGCCCAGAGTCTTTAGAATATTCAGACACCTAAAAACTGAAGTTAACCATCTTGGTCCACAGAGGTTTGGGTTTTCTGCAAGCAACCTGTAAAATTAGCACTTACACTGAAAATGAAATCTAATTTTAAGAAATACCATAATTTAGGAGGTCATTGGTGGCCAGGGGTGTTCCCTCTTTCCTAATAACTACAAGCAACATCTGCTCCTAGAAATCATTCCAGGGTCTCAGACATCACGTCTGCAGCTTTTTTTTTTTTTAATTTTCTTTGTTCCTTGTCTTTATTTGATCGACTGATTTAGATGTTGGCTTCCCAATCTCCCTGCTGGTGAATCTGCTTCGTCCAAACAACAGGCTTGGTAGTTACTGTAAGACCCGCTCGGAATGCTTCTGCATGTCCCCTGCCCCTCTGTCTTCCCCGCCTGTGCCGGTGCTGGGTGTTCTCTCTGGAGCAGGCGGGAGGAGCAGATGAACGAGGGCAGCACAGCGGGGACTGAGCAGGGCAGGGCCAGGGTTCGGCCAGGAGCTGGAGAGTGCAGCGCAGGCGGCGCCTGGAAGGGGAACTTGAGCTGGGAGAGCAGCGGTGCTGCTTGTCCAGGAGCTGCGAGCGGGGAGCCGCCTCCAAGGCCAAGGACACGGGGGCTGCGGAGCTGCCAGGGCCTCCCAAGCCTTCACCCGGCAGGGCTCGCGCCCCCGGCCCTGGCACTGCGCCTCGGGGCTGGGGCCGAGCAACGAGCACCAGGTGGGCCGGCACGAGAGCGAACACCAAGTGAGCCGGCCTGGGCCCCGCCCCACACCCCCACCTGATGAGAAACACTCCGTCCCAAGGTCTCCGCCCCCAAGGTCAGCCATCTGGACTCGGAGGGGGGGAAATTGAGTCTGTTGTACCAAACACCAGACCTTGAGAATATGCTGGTCTGGAATGGCTCTGTGTCTCATTTGAACCATCCAATAGAAATGATTCTGTATTTCGCCTCATTTGAAAGACTCTGTGTTTCACCTCATTTGAACTGCGCCTCATTTGAATAACCCTGAGTAGCGCCTCATTTACATTGACCAATGGGAATAGCTCTGTACAATGCCTCATTAGAATTATCCAATAGAATCCCTGCTTCTAACTTGCACCTTTTTCCCTATATAAGGACCCCTTTCCCTTGGCTCGGCGCGCTTAGCCACACAGAAGCTAAGTCGCCCGGGTACCCGTACTTTCAATAAAACCTCTTGCTTTTGCATCCAAGTTCGTGGTCTCGCTGGTTCCTGGGTACGGATCTCCTTCTACGAAAGTACCTCTTCGGGGGTCTTTCAGTTACTATCCTGTTTGGTTCTCTTTTCGGGAGATAGGCTGGACTTTCTGAGCCCCAGCATTTCATTAACCAGCAATACTCCAGCCTCATACCAACATGATCAGGGATGCTTTAAAGTCCATATTCCACCATGTGGTCTGGATCATACAATAGCACCAAAACTGACTTCAGAAATCATACCCTTTACAGGTTTGCAATATTTTAAGAGTACATGCCTCTTACATAGTCAAATATTTTGTAGAACACCAAATATAAAGTAGAATCAGTTGAGGCTGCCATGACTTCAAAACAGTCAAAGATCCCTATGGGACATCTGGAAATGACTCAAGACAGTCCAGCTTCTCCTCTGCAGTGCTTTAGTCCCATCCATCATGAGTAGCCATTGTGGTGGTGGGGTAGCTTTTCAGCATTACCCATGATGCCCATCCTCCAAGAGTCCATCTTTATGAGGAAAAGCTAAACTGTTGGCTTAGAAAGCCCATTTTTTAATCTTTTGATGATTTCCTCATAAACTCTCTTCACTGATACTAAAGACTAACCAGACTCTGCCCATGTATGTGTTTGAATCAGTGTTCATATTCCTCTGAAAACATTTTCTTACAAACACATCATCCTTGAGTGTTTCTTCAGTTTTCCTCATATTACAAGAATAGGTAGATCTAATTGTTCTGTTTGGGGATTACTTCAGCTAGACCCTCTCAGAATGCATTTGTGCCCCAAAACTATTAACACCAATTCCTATACTGACTGCAGCATTAAATCTCTTATTGAGAACCTTCTGCTCCAATAATGTGGCCTCTAACTGCATTGATCCTGGGGAGATATGTGGATCTTAATCAACTAATCCCATATCATTGTTGAACACACCACTCCAGAACCACATCTACCATATTAGGAACTTGTAAAATTATTTTTATTGCTTCATGTGGTCATTTTCCTTTGCTTTGGCACCTGGAGTCAGCCACACAGTCGTGTTGAAAGATTTCCAGGTCCTTGTCGTTTATAGGACCTGGTTTTGTGGGATCTGGTGAATCAATGTCTCTATATTTGTTTGTTCTTTATTCTGTCCACCATGAAGAAACACTCTTCTTCATGATTCTTGTGGGTCATATTAATATAAGCTGCATGGGAGGGTTGTTGATTACTTTATATTAGAACTAGGTAATAACGGGCCCTCCTTTATCTCTAACATGACAAACTTCCCTCTAACTACATTTTTGAGGTCATCAGAGGATTGGGTAGAAGCTGGGGAGAATAGAAATGATGGAGAGCTGGTTTGGGTTTTGTCGAGGCCCCAAAACCTCCTCCCAAAGTGGAAGCTTTACCTATAGTTAAAGGAATGAATTTTTAAGCATTAGGCTGTATTCTAAATTTTCATACTTCCCTAGAAATTTTCTCAACTTTGTGGGTTTCAGCCAGATACTCTGCCTTCTTTGAACTTATTTTCATGTGGTTTCATAATATTTATTCAACATTATTTTCCATTAGTTCTCTAATTTTAATTGTTGGTAACCATTTCAGTGTGCCGCTATTACATGATGCTGAACTGATTTAGCCACATTAATGTCTGAGACCATGACCCACTTTTATTTGCTGCGTGGTCAGCTCCGGTATTCATGGCAGGTTTTCTGAATATTTCTGATGAAGCTGTTAAGCACATGTAACTCTGAAAACACATTCCCATTCAGTAAGACTTACACAGGATGGTAAGCCCAACATGGCAGAAGGTTTCTAAAAAATTCCATAAACATTAAGCATATTTATGTCATAGCATTAAGTTTGGTCAATTTGAAACGTACTGTATTGTAGTATAAGAGGCATTTTGTTTGCTTGTGTTTACTTTCCCAGGAGTAAATGCGTTTTGGTTAACCACAATGGCAAACTTAGTCAAGACATTTATGTCAACAAATCCTACTGCTCAACAAAGTCACATTCTTAGTTTCTAGGACAGCAGACTGGATTCTAAGTAATAAGGTGTTTACAAGGCGTGCAGTAAATCTGGATCTATAAACATGTCTAATTTTCTGTTAACCCTGCCGCTGTGCATGAGGCACAATCAGTTCTCTCTTTGGTTCTATGGTAGCCAGTATGTTGGGTTGCCAGTCATGATCACTGTTGATTCTACTGTTCCTAAAGCCTCCTGCCAAGCTCTTGACCCAAGTCATGCTCCCTGGTGATGTCACACCACCACTAAGAATTTGCTCATTCACTAGGCCTGCTGGGATGCCTCAAAAGTCACATACCTCCTCTGTTAGTCATGTGCTCCTTGGAGAATAACACCTTGAAAAAGGCAGAGGCACTCCCTTGCTCTGCTTTTCCCAGTTTCAAAGCTGACACATTTTAAAATCTTTAACAATGAGCTTATGGATAGAGTAAGATGATCATTAAATTTATGAGAAACATTTTCAGTGAGACTTTTTCTCCAGAGTTAATAGTACTAATTTTGTTACTTGAGCAAAAACATGATATTTTCTGCATTTATAAACAAAATTTATTTTTAAGTCAAGACACATTTACTAAACACAGTACCTGGTATTTAAAACTCTCACCATAGTTACTGATGCCAAACATATGGACGAAAAAAGAGAAACTAGTAACAGAGATATTTCACGGCATGATATTAAATACATCAATTTGGGGGAAACTGATCAGTTTTAAGCTTTTCACCTCTTACCCGAGTATTAGGCATTTATGTAGTTATAACTGGCTTCTTGCTTTACGTTACAGTTTGAGTCTTCCAAAATGTTCACAGAGTATCCTTCCAGAGTATAACATGAATAACTCATTTAACAACAGTTTCAAACAACAATACATGCATTCTTTTTAAGTCCATCCACTAAATTTACCAAAATAGACTGTCATTATAAGGCACAAGTATTGATAATTTTAAAAAGATATAAATCAAAACAATATATTTTATGGCCATAGTGGAAATAACTTAGAAACTCAAAATCAATAAAAGATCTGCAGAATTACCTAAAGTTTAGAACCTAAATAACAGTATTCTTTAACATAAGAGTCAAAGGGAAAACTATGTAGTAATTTTAATGAAAATAAGAACTATGATTACAAAATCTTACTGAAACAACTACTAAGGGGTACAAATGCATACAGTATTAAATGCATAGAGCAGAATATGATAAAGACCTTGAATGATCACCCCAGCTTCTACCTGAAGGACATAAAAAAAGCAGAAAAAGTGAAACTAAACAGGGAGGAGATTAGATCAGATATGAACTAAAGGAAAAACAAAATATAGTAGTAACCGCCTAAAGCTCTTTTCTGGAAAAGACCAATGAGATTAATTAAAAAAAAAAACCATAGTCAAAGTAACCAGGAAGACAAAAGATAAAAAGAAAGCACAAATTATCTATGGGAGGAATGAAAGGTCATTGTCCCCACAGATTCCAACTGAAGAGAAAGTACGGCATGAATAACTTTGTCAATAAATTCTACAGCACATGAAATAGACTGCTAATTTGAAAGTACATACATACTGTCAAGTCTTTGGGAAGAAATACTAAGTAATTTGGGTATCCCCAACTATAAAACTCCAACTTCTACATACACCATAGAATAATGTATTCATTGCATGAGTTTCTCACCAACTCTTTCAAAAACATCAAAAAATATCTATAATGCCAGCATTGTCCTGATTCCAACCAAAATTACAACAAAATAAAAGTTTAGAGCCAACATCCTTCAGGAACATCAAAATATATTAATAAGGTTTTAATAAGTCACTTCATGAGCACATACTTGAGTGACTACTTCTGGATAAAGGTGAAAAGGGAGTCATTGGAAGGAAAAGGAAAAGGTACTGGAATAATTTGATATACATGTATATATATATAGTCATGTGTATATATTATATATATAATTATATATATATATATATATATATATAAGTTTTTCCAGCCTTTTCCAGCACCTTTTCCACAATGATTTCATTTTCACTTTTCTCAAGAAGATATCTAATATATATATATATATATGACAATAAAATATGTATCATGTCTTCTACCATAAAGGAAAATAACTCAAAATAGATTATAGGTTTAAATGGAAAACCTATGGCCACAATACTTGTAAACAAAACAGGAAGAAATAACCCTGTGTCTTTGAATTAAGCAAAACACTTTTGGAAGCAGCAGTCATCAATCAGCTCCATAGAGATCACTGGAGGACAGCAGTAAACCTTTGTTCACAGCACAATGGGGAGCCCCATGGACTCTGGTTTGAGGGGTAGTGCCATAACTGGTGCATAATTCAAAGAAACTCTAGGGCTAAACTGTTCAGACACCTGCTGGTAATCTAAATCCAAGTTTTCCTTTGAGGTTCTAGGAAGGGATGAGGCCATTTTTTTTTTTTGCATTAACCCAAATAATCCTGAGATGAACATTATTCTTTGCATTTCTCTGTCCTGTTACAGCTGGAGGATTTCTCTCTTTTTTTTCTACTTTTTATTTAAAATAGAAACAAGATTGTTTTGCATGTCCCAGTTCCCTCTCCCTTCCCTCCTCCCCTGACCCCCACTAACTCCCTATCCCATTCCCTTTCTGCTCCCCAGGGAGGGTGAGGCTTTCCAAAGGGGATCTTCAAAGTATGTCATATCATTTGGAGCAGGGCCTAGGCTCTCCCCTGTGTGCCTAGGCTGAGAGAGTATCCCTCTGTGTGGAGTGCACTCCCAAAGTCTATTCATGTACTAGGGATAAATACTAATCCACTACCAGAGGCCTCATAGATTGTCCAGGCCTCCTCACTGACACCCAGGTTCAGGGGGTCTGGATTAGTCCTATGCTGGTTTCCAAGCTGTCAGTCTGGGGCCCATGAGCTCCCCCTTATTCAGATCAGCTGTTTCTGTAGGTTTCTCCAGCCTGGTTTAACCCCTTTGCTCATCACTCCTTCCTCTCTGCAACTGGATTCTAGGATTTCAGTTCAGTGTTTAGCTGTGGGTGTCTGCTTCTGCTTCCATCAGCTACTGGATGAAGGCTCTAGGATGGCATATAAGATAGTTGTCAATCTCAGTATAAGGGAAGAGCATTTAAGGTAGCCTCTCCTCTATTGCTTAGATTGTTAGCTGGGGTCATCCTTGTAGATCTCTGGACATGTCCCTAGTGCCAGATTTCTCTTTAAACCTATAATGGCTACCTGGAGGATTTCTTTTTGTTGTTTTGTTTTGTTTTTTTTCTTGGATTCTTTCTCCATTTTTTATTTAAATTAGAAGCAAGATTGTTTTACATGTCAATTCCAGTTCTCTCGCCCTCCCCTCCTCCCCTGCTCCCCACTAACACCCTACCTATCCTATACCATTTCTGCTCCCCAGGGAGAGTGAGGCCTTCCACGGGGAATCTTCAAAGTCTGTCATAGTCTGTCATATTCTTTGGAATAGGGCCTAGACCCTCCGCCATGTGTCTAGGCTGAAAGAGTATCCCTCTATGTGAAATGGGCTCCCGAAGTCCATTCCTATGCTAGGTATAAGTATTGATCTACTACAAGAGGTCCCATAGATTTCTGGGGCCTCCTCACTGACACCCACATTCATGGATTCTGGATCAGTTCCATGCTGGTTTCCCAGTGATCAGTCTTGGAAACTGGGGGTCAAGAGCTCCCATATGTTCAGGTCAGCTGTTTCTGTGGGTTTTACCAGCCTGGTCTTGACCCCTTTGCTCATCACTCCTCCCTCTTTGCAACTGGATTCCAATTCAGTTCACTGTTTAACTGTGGGTATCTGTTTCTACTTCCATCAGCTTCTGGATGAAGGCTCTAGGATGGCATATAAGTTAGTCATCAATCTCATTATCAGGGGAGGGCATTTAAGGTAGCTTCTCCACTGTCGCTTAGATGGTTAGTTGGTGTCATCCTTGTAGATCTCTGGACATTTCCCTAGTGCCTAATTTCTCTTTAAATCTATACTGGCTCTCTCTCTAGTGGTTATCTCTTATTTTGCCTCTTCTTTCCCCTACACAACTTTCCTGCTCCCTTATGTCCTCCTCACCCCTCCTCTTCTCCCCTTCTCATTCTCCTAGCTCTCTCTCTCCCCTCCCCCCATGCTCCCAATTTGCTCAGATCTTGTCCCTTTCCCCTTCTCCAGGGGACCTTGTATGTCTCTCTTAGAGTCCTTCTTGTTTCCTAGCTTAAAGGGATTTTGTAGGCAAAAGAACAGAGACAAGCACGACTTCTTGGTAGCACTACTTTCTCAGGTAGGCTCTGTTTTGCTAGAGACAAGCAGAGGCTCAAGGTTCCTTTAAAAGAGGTTTCCAGACTCAGCCTAAGCAGAAAAAACTGAAGGGTTCTTTTTAAGAGGCCAGGCTAGCTCAGTCGGTAGAGCATGAGACTCTTAATGTGGGTTCATGCCCCACCCAGCTGGCAGTGGCAGTTACCACATCTCCAAGCCTGCTTCTTGATGGCAGCATAGACCAAGGCAGTAAGCACAGCTCTCAGTGCTGATTGTAAACATACCTCCATCTTGAAAGACAGTGGCTAAGAAAGCCGCTGCTTTAATTTTGACGGTGTTGTTTAACATTTAAAAGACTGTGTGGCCAGAAAAAGGTAAAGATTTACAAAACATGATTCAAATGAAGAAAAACCTCTAAAGGCTTACAGTGTGTTTAAAAATATATGAAGGCTTGTGAGAGAAATAGAAACAGAAGGAAATAGAGTAACTTAGTGTGGTGGCACACGCCTTTAATCCCAGCACTCCAGAAGCAGAGGCAAGCAGATCTCTGTGACTTCAAGGCCAGCCTTGTGTACAGAACGAATTCAAGGGCAGCCAAAGTTACACAGAGAAACCCTGTCTCATAAAAGGAAAAAAATAAAAGTAAAAGGAATAAATTAATAATAAAAAGCCAAGTAAAGATGGAAAATACACAAAGAGTCTGGATACTACATGCTATATTGTTGTCTTTAAATTGTTTGATTGCCGAGGAAAGAGTTACAGCTGCTAAAATACATATGATTACAAGTGCTGCTGAATTAATCCAACTTAAACATTTTAAAAATGCTTTGACTTCAAAATTTAAATGTAAGGACAGGTAACTTGGGAAAAAAGTTCTTACTTGTGTTTCCACAAAAAATGAAAAGCTATGGATCCCTTCTAGATTAATATGGTTTGATCAAGCAAGACCCCCTGAAGCAGTGTCCTAATTGATCCTACACCCAAAACAGCTGAGATGATGCAGTCATAGACCACTACAGCCAGGATTTCTATGTTTTATCATGATCCCCATGGTTTGAACATCATTCCCAACCAGCAGGAATCAGTTACCTTGGGATAACACTAACCGAACAAGTGAAAGACCTGTATAGCAAGAACTTTGAGTCTTTAAAGAAAGAAATTAAAGAAGATACCAGAAAATGGAAAGATCACTCATGCTCTTGGATAGGTAGGATCAACATAGTAAAAATGGCAATCTTGCCAAAAGTAATCTACAGATTCAATGTAATCCCCATCAAAATCCCAGCGCAATTCTTCAAAGACGTTGAAAGAACAATACTCAACTTTATATGGAGAAACAAAGACCCAGAATAGCCAAAACAACCCTGTACAATAAAGGAACTTCCAAAGGCATCACCATCCCTGACTTGCTCTATTATAGAGCGATAGTCCTGAAAACAGCTTGGTATTGGCACAAAAATAGACAGGCAGACCAATGGAATCAAGTTGAAAACCCTGACATTAACCCACACACCTATGAACACCTGATTTTTGACAAAGAAGCTAAAGCTATACAATGGAATAAAGAAAGTATCTTCAACAAATGGTGCTGGCATTACTGGATGCTGGCATGTAGAAGACTGCACATAGATCCATGTCTGTCACCATGCGCAAAACTTAAGTCCAAATGGATGAAAGATGGAGGATTTCTATCTCATGCCAGAGTCTTTATCCTGAAACACAGAAGAGTTCTTCTAAACCATTAGCCATTACACATTCTTCTAGTGCAGACACTGTGTGAAATAAAAGCAACAAACACACTATGTCTAAAAACCTATTCATTAGAACACTTTACAAGGACCATTTGCATTATTAATTGACCTTGATAAAAGCAGTCCCTTTCTATGATCAAATAAGTACTTTAAAGCAATAAATGAGACTTGAGATCATTTCTGAGAGCCAAGAATATATTGTTGCTCAGTGTGTTTTTCACAATGTCTTCTCTATTGCTGTGGCCTTGATAAGTATTATGACAGACAGCTCAGGGCCACTGGTATAATTATCATCAAATCAACATAATCCTTTTCCTTTAAGGTATCAACATCTTCAAATATTGATAAAATATAGGTTCTCCTGCTTTGAAAGAATTCTACTTTTAGTATACATGCAGGACACCCTGCACTCCACATTCTCCACCAGGGACTTGTGGAGGTAGAGAATCACAGAAAGGCCAGATCAGCAGCTGCATGTCTTACGTTATAATCTATGGCTCTCCAGGCAAGCTCTCTTGATTTGTGGTATTTTCTCACCTTATTCTGCCCCTAGACTTTCATTCCTTTCAGCGGATTTTGGTGAATATGCTCTGCTGTCTGGTAAAAGTTCAAGTCCAATGTCATTTTTGTCTGAATGTACTATGAGATGTGTGAGAAGATATGATGAGAAGACACGATGAGAACTTGATCTCTTCTAAACGTTTGTAAGCAGCCCCTCTTCCTCACACTCTTTTTCAGTTTTGTTGTCTGAGCTTCTTGGGATGCTTGCCTGCACCTTGCCTCCCCCTAGTTTTGATTATTTATTTGGTTGATTGGTTGGTTTTGTTTCTCCATCCATCCACTCCAATGTTATATGCCTTTGGGAGATATGCAAATTGCTTTCTACTTCTACAAAAATAGTTTTGCTTTCACTAATCTGTGCCTCCATTAGATTCTTAGATGGGAAATCGGGCTCGTTAGCTTATTGAAATTATAATGAAATAAAAATGGCCTTGATTACATTTCAGAAGATCTTCTCATTGAAGTTTGGAGACTGAGTTTATGATGCTGGAAGCTACCTCAATGACTGACAGGTTTCTACTCTTCCTTTGGGGTTCTTAGCAACAGCTAAAGATGAAAGGACTGACAAGTGAATCAGACTCACCAACAGAGCAAGACAGAAACAGCTACCAGCACTAGTTACAGAAATACACATGTCTAAAGAGCTAAGGGAAGAGCAGTGAACACCACCACTTCCCTCATAATTTGGCTAGAGTTGGTTCTGGATTTGTGCATGCCTGCTTTATGTTAAATTTCTCAAGTTATGGGGAACAATCACATATACTCCATAGAAATCTTAGAAAGGAATCTTCTCCCATCCTCAGTATGTTCCTGAGACTTTATAGGTCTGCTCAATTCATCCTAGCATGACTTCAAACCAAAAGTACTTTAAAATAGAGAGTCCTTGAAGAAGCCAAGTATCTTATCCACAGGCTGCCAAGCAAAGCAGCCTTCACTTTATGTGTAAGATACATTGTTATCCTTGTTCCAATAAATAAAAAGATACTTAGTTGAGACTGACCAGACACCACCCTGTTTACTCTCCTTGACAACATGGATAAACGCCACTTCCCAGACTTTTAGATTCTAGATTAAATACCCAGTCCCTACTCAGAATGAACACAGGTTTTGTGTTGTTGTTTTTTTTAATAAAGTGTTGTTTATTTTCTCTTCTCTTCATCTGCTGTCCAGATTACACCAAAGGAACCTAGAGAAGTCACATATCGAGGGTCACATGACCATAGTGTAGGGGGAGCATATGCAAGAAATAGCTCTCCATTGGCTTAAGCACTGAGATTCATATATTTCACCATTAGAACTATTCAGTCCTAAATAACAATGCTATTTTGACAAAGAAAAAGCACACATCATATTGGGGTAAAAGAAGGGGTTCTTTCATTTGTAGTCTTTTAGACCCAAATCACTTTGTACCCTGGAGCCTAGTTAGCAGTCTCTGATGTTTTTTGTTAAGATCCTAGGGAAGTCCCACAAAAGACCACAATACATGTGTGCAATCAACAAGAGTGTTTAATTCTCAAGAATAAAAAGTACCAGGTGCTGCAGCCCCACATCCAACACAAAGGCAAAATGGTGACTCTGAGAAGAGCACTCATTAAACTAAAATAAATGAGCTAGGAAAACAGGAAGAAAACTTGAGCACACATTGATTACTAAATGAAAGGAGCAAATGTGAAAAGGCAGAACACTCTGTCTATTATGATGTTTGGGAGGGGAAAACACACTGCTGGAGACAGTAAAAGGAACAGTGATTGGCCAGGACTGATGATGTGAAGAAATGTGGCAGAGCATAGAAGACTTTAAACAACATACCACTACTCCATATAACGCAACCTTGGTGGACACATGACATTGTATATTTGTTAAAACCCACAGAGCGTCCATCACCCCAATGTGACCCAGGGATAGCCATGGAGCAGTGCAAGCTCAGCACTCCAATGAAGGACTTTTATAGTAAGAAAGACTATGCAGATACAGCCACAAGGAATTTTGGAAGCCCTCTATATCTACTCCTCAATTTTTCTATGAACCTAAAGCTTTTCTAAACAACAAAATTTATGTATTAAAAAATCATCAAGAGCAATGTATCAAACACTCAATACTAAGCCCTTACTATGTGGCAGGAACCATTGCAGATACACATGGTAGGGAGAGAGGGGTGAGGCAATTAAAGGGGCAAGATGGAAAGTAGATGTTTTACATCCTCAGCGTCTAGATTATAGATGAGAAAACAGGCACAGAAAAAAATAAACCAAATATCCAACCTCCCTGCACTTCCATCCCAGGATTGGTGGCATTTATTTGTGGCATATGATTTGGAATTTTATTTAGTAGCCTCTAAAATATTAATTTACACATCGGGTTGAAAGCTCTAAAGGTTGCAGGGACCAGGAAGATTACTGAAATGAGTAAAGCAGAAAAACACACATGGTTCTTGGGGAATTCCGGTTAAGAAGGTGAGGGAGAGAGAATTGTGGTCAGACAAGCATGCATGTAGGCTCTACCCAAAATAATTCAGATTCATATTAAAAGCCAAATCAAACGGAAACAAAACAAAAATTAAAAGCTCATTCCTGCTGAGCAAAGCCAGTCTTTGCCAAACATGTTCTCTGTCTTAAGCTGAATTCCTTAAAGATTGGGCCAACGATCAATTAAGCAACACATGGTTGGCAAATAATTGCTTGGGATAACTAAGAAAGAAGTAAAAACCTGATATGTGAGCCTGAGATTGGGGGTAAAAGGCCCTATGTGCACTTTCAGGAGACAGAAGTAGGAATTATCTGGGAACATCATAGAGGACCATTTTTCCTTTCAAATATTCATCAAGTGTCCATTAAGGCATCTAAGCAGGTCCCTGCACAAGGATACACAGGAATGCTCCTGATCTTTGTCCTGATAAGTTATGGCCATTACACTGTAGGGAGGAATTATCCCCAATTCCCAGTCCACTGAAAGTGTTCTGACTACAACATACTCCATCTTGGCAATTTTCTCACGATCCAGGAACAATCTCTGTGGCTTGGCTGTTTACTTGGAGGAAGGAGACAGAGGAAGATTTTCCAGTACTCCTGGGTGCAAGCAGATCAGGATAAAGGAAGAATGAAATGTATATAGAGGGACGTAAACAGGACCCTGAATTGGGGTGTGGGAATGGGCCCCATTACCCTGTCTTGTGCATCTTGGGTGAGTGGTCTTACCACTAAGCTGCTCCACCAGCCCCACAGTTAGTTA
Source organism: Cricetulus griseus (assembly GCF_003668045.3). Classification (NCBI taxonomy): domain Eukaryota; kingdom Metazoa; phylum Chordata; class Mammalia; order Rodentia; family Cricetidae; genus Cricetulus; species Cricetulus griseus. The sequence continues at coordinate 344,803,404 of NC_048595.1, forward strand.
CTCTTTCCTTTAGCTCCGCTACTATTCTCTTTCCTGCCACCTGCTTTCTGATGCCTCCTACTCCATTAACCCTACTATTCTCAGAGGCATGAGGGACTGGAAGTAGGCTGTTAAGGAAAGGGGAATGAAATTGCTATACAAATACAGAAAATGGTTAGAGGCAATGCATGCACATTCTGTCACTCAATTTCTGCCTGGAGTTAGTGTATATCGTGGGCACCTGCCTTCACACCTTTGGTCCTGCCCAGCCATGTGTATGACTTCAAGGATGAATCCTCTCCCTTTCCACTCCTGTGAAAGTTTGAGTGAACATGGTTAATTTACACCTTATCCTGTGGTTGGTTTACACCTTATCAATCATGAATACTTCAATATGCCCCTAAGATGTGGCTTTTAAATTTCTTTCTAATGTCATATACCCTTTTACCAAGTACAGGGAAAGAGAAGCTCTATATATCCAAGCTATACCATCCAAAAATACTGCATAGCACCCTGGCACAAGATACTTACTGACTAGCAGTTTGGCAGTGCCAAGTAAAATGCTGTAGGTAAACACTCAGGGGTATTCCCATAACAGCTTGGAGTCTTTACACCCACTTACCTGTTGACGGTATCTGTCAGGGCCTCCCTCCCAGTAGAGCAGTGCTGGTGCCACAAATCGGAATTTCTATTTACAGAGAGCCGAGACTGGCAACCCTACAACCACAAGGAATCTAAAAACATTTACCTGTCTAAACCGATCTTCCTCTGGACAAACCAGCAGTGTATTGCCAAACGTGCAAACATTTCATCTACAGTGTTGAAGTCTAATGAGATCTCCTAAAGCCATCCTTTATTTTGTTTTTATTTTGAGCAACTTTGCATAAGCAGTTTAATATCATAAAATTTGAAATAGACTAAATGAATTTGTGGGAGCTGGTTCACACAAGTCCAGTTAATCCTGACCAAATACTTCAGGCTAATTACTAATGCCTGGGAATGCTGTCATGTTAAAATACAGATATGGGGGTTTATTAAAGTTGAAGTTACGTATTTTTTTCCTCTTCAAGTAGGAGTCTGCCTGGCTTGCTGAGCATCAGTTTTTGCTGCCTTCAACCCAAAATACAGAAATTATATTTCTGGGTGGATTTTTTTATTTTTATGTGAATCAGACTGGGTGCTTGGTAAAAGAATACCACATCAATAAAATTAAGTCTTCATTAGCTCTTCTTGCAAGCTTTCCATCAGTGGCAAAAGCATTCTTGTGCATCACTTACTCTGCCTGTCTTCTTCCTATTGGTTTCAGAGTTGAGAACTATACATGTAAAGCAAACTAGAGAAATGAAAGCAGTGTGGTTTAATCTCAGCTCCCATCCCCAAAAGAACCAACTTTTTCTCTGCTCCCAAAAATAATTTAAAAAGCACTATGCTTGCCAGTTTTCACGAGACTAGAATTATCCACCCTCTGTGAATCCATGTAGGAATTTACAAAGAACATAGACAAGCTACAGGGAAAGAGCCAGAGGGTAGAGCCAAAGACTGCAACAAACAGACTAAAGGCAGCACTTTCAAATCCCTTGAGCCTTTGGGAGCTTTGGGAACCCCAGCCAACAGTGGGCTGCAGTGATGTGAGTACTTGATCAGCTTATTTTCCTTTTCTTCTTCTGAAAGAAAAGAAGCTTAAAATAAGCCTTTTCAAATGACTTTTATTTTATAGTTAGCAATTATCTTAGAGCCAAGATTCCTTGTCTCCTTGACCTGAATCAAAGATGATTGACAACCCCATACCTACTTTGAAATTCCCAGAGTTAAAAACAGGTGTTTTGTTTTTTTTATCATTATTCTCTAGCATTGTTTTCAGTTAAATTAAAAATAAAAGGATCTTACAATGCCAAAAATATTAAGAAAGAAGATAATCTAAAAATAAAATAATAGACATTTTAATGAGTTTAGTTATTGTGTGTTCCAGTCAGCTTTAACTGTCCACAGAGCATAGTTACCCTAGAAGAAAGTCTCAACTGAGGGACTGTGGTATGTTTATGGGGATTGCCTTGATTGTTAATTGATGTAGGAGGGTGCAGCCCACTATGGGAAGTACTAGGCATAGAGTCTTAGGCTATATACAAAAAAAAAAAAAAAAAAAAAAAAAAAAAAAAAAAAAAAAAAAAAAGCTAAGCGTAAGTCTTGGTGGAAGCCAGGAAAGAGTATTCCTACATGGTTTCTTCCTCAAGTTACTGTGTCAGTTCCTGCCTGGCTTCCTTCAGGTATGGACTGTGACCTATAAGCCAAAACTAAACCCTTTCCTCCCACATGTTGCTTTTGATCATGGTGTTCATCACAGAAACAGATAGGCAACTAGAACAACCAACCTGTTACTCAGTTTTCTGTCACTCTGCCAAAATACCTGAGAAAACTAACTGTAAACATAGACAAGCTTATTTGCACTTATGACTTCAGGGGTCTCGGTCCATACTCTGTTGGTTTTGTTGTTTGGAAGACAGTAGTGAGACAGAACATATGACAAGAAGCATGAGACAGAGCATGTTTAATGTCTAGAAAGCAAAAAGAGTGAAAAGGGTGGTTGAGATCCTAACACTCCCTGCAAAAACCATCCTGAAAGGACCTTCAAGGAGGCTCTACCTCTAATAGGTTCCACCAGTATCCAGAGACATCCCAGGTTAATAACTTTGCATTTAACATACGAAATTTTGTGGAATGCCCTACATTTAAACAGTAACGTCTCTGCTTCCCTTTATGTCCTGCTTACTTTTCACCAGGCATCTCACTACCCTCTCTGCTTCTAAATATCTGCATGATGCAACTCATGTCAAAACTTCCCAACACTAAACTCATTTGACCCTTGACCTGATACTAAGCTTTGCCTAGGGTCTCTATAGAGAATCGGTTTCCTATCGGGGTGGTGGTGGCACACACCTTTAATCCCAGTACTCGGGAGGCAGGGGCAGGTGAATCTCTAGTCTACAAAGCTACACAGAGAAACCAGTCTCAGAAATCAAGAGAGAGGGGAGGGGAGGAAGGGAGAGACAGGGGGGAAGGGAGGGAGGGAAGGAGGGGGCGAGAGGGAGGGAGAGAGAGAGAGAGAGAGAGAGAGAGAGAGAGAGAGAGAGAGAGAGAGAGAGAGAATCTGTTTCCTTTCTGGAAAAGAGAATTTTGCCCACACTTAAGCTAATTGTTCATGCTAGTTGCCTAGTTCTGTCCCAGTGTATGTTTGTCGACCCAATGCTACTGGAATGGATGCTTCTTGCAAACCTAAGAGAAAAAAATAATGTAACTTTAGTATTATCTAGTCTTGATGTGATTGAAAAGGCAATTTGTATGGGGCTGGAGAAACAGTTCAGTGGTTAAAAGCACTGGCTGCTCTTCCAGAAGACCCAGGTTCAACTCCCAGCACCTACATGGCAGCTCACAACTGTCCGATAACTAATTGTTTTCTTTTTATAAATTTTATTTAAATTGGAAACAATCTTATTTTACATGTCAATCCCATTTCCCTCTCCCTCCCATCCTCCCATGCCCCTCATTGACCCCAGCATCCAGTTCCCCATCCATTCCCCAGGGAGGGTGAGGCCTTTCATGAGGGATCATCAAAATCTGTCAAGTCATTTGGGGCAGGACCTAAGCCCTCCCTTGTGTATCTAGGCTAAGAGAGTAACCCTCCATGGGAAATGGGCTCCCAAAGTCCATTTGTGCACTAGGGATACATCCTGGTTCCACTGCCAGAGGCCCCATAGACTGCCCAGTGCTCCTAACTGACACCCATGTTCAGGGGGCCTGGTTTGTTCCTATGTTGGTTCCCCAGGTGTCAGATTGGGGTCCATGAGTTCCCACTTGCTCAGGTCAGGTCAGCTGTTTCTGTGGTTTTTCCCAGAGTGGTCTTGACCCCTTTGTTCGTCACTCCTCCCTCTCTGAAACTGGATTCCAGGAGTTTGGCTCAGTGCTTGGCTGTGGATCTCTGCTTCTGTTTTCATCAGCTACTGGGTGAAGGCTCTAAGATGGCATTTAAGGTAGCCTCTCCACTATTGCTTAGATTCCTAGTTGGGGTCATACTTGTGGATCTCTGTACAATTCCCTAGTGCCAGCTTTCTCTTTAAACCTATAGTGGCTCCCTCTATTGATGTCTCTTTTCTTGCTCTCCTCTATTCCTCTCCCCACTCAATCTTCCTGATCCCTCCTGTTCTCCTCCCCCCTCCTTGTCTCCCCTTCTCTTTCTCCTACCTCCTTTCACCCTCCCCCCATGCTCCCAATTTGCTCAGGAGATCTTGTCCATTTCCCCTTCTCCAGGGGACCATGTATGTCTCTCTTAGGGTCCTCCTTGTTTCCTAGCTTCTCTGGAGGTGTGGACCGTAGGCTGACAATCCTTTGCTCTATGTCTAATATCCATATATGAGTGAGTACATACCATGTTTGTCTTTCTGTGACTGAGTTACATCACTGAAGATAGTTTCTTCTAGTTCCATCCATTTGCCTGCAAATTTCAAGATTACATTGATTACAATTTCAAATTTCATTGTTTTTTTTTTCCGATGAGTAATACTCCACTGTATAAATGTACCACATTTTCTAAATCCATTCTTCGGTTGAGGGTCATCTAGGTTGCTTCCAGGTTCTGGCTATTACAAATAATGCTGCTATGAACATAGTTGAACAGTAAGGCAAAGCACACAGTTAACAAGACAAAACAGCATCCCACAGAATGGGAATATATCTTCACCAACCCCACATCTGACAGAAGTGGCTGATCTCCAAAATATACAAAGAACTCAAGAAGCTTGTCACCAATAAAAAGTGGGGTGCAGAACTAAATAGAGAATTCTCAATAGAGGAATCTAAAATGACTGAAAGACACTTCAGAAAGTGTTCAACATCCTTAGTCATCAGGAAAATGCAAATCAAAACAACTCTGAGATATCATCTTACACCTGTCAGAATTGCTAAAATCAAAAACACCATGACAGTTTATGCTGGAGAGGATGTGGAGAAAGGGGAATGCTTCTCCATTGCTGGTGGGAATGCCAACTTGTACAGACATATTGGAAATCAGTATGGCGGTTTCTCCAGAAAATGGGAACCAGTCTACCTTAAGATACAGCAATTCCACTCTTAGGCATATACTCAAAGAATGCACATTCATACAAGGACATCTGTTCAACTTATTATTTTCTTTAAGAAATTCATTTGTATATTTTTCTCCTTTGAATTGTCTTGATCACTCTTCCAAAAATTAGTTGGCCTTGTGTGGGGGTGTTTCTGAATCTTCTATTCAGTTTCATTGCTCTATTTATCTATAGTGATTCCAATAACACTGTCTTGATGCTACTAGTGATTAATTTATTAATAGCATTAGGTTCTTAATTCATAACCACAATATATTTCTCCCCAACTTCACATTTATTATGGCTTTTAATTTACAGATCTTGTACATCCTTTGTCAAGTTTATTCTTCAATTTCCATACTTTATCATAACACAAATTGTATTTATTTCTATTTTGTTTCTAGTACAAGGAAATAAAATTGACTAATGAGTATTATCTCCATATCTTTAAATCTTGCTAAAATTATGATAGAATTTATCAGTATTTATATTTACTAATAAGAAAACATTTTCTTGTTGTCATGTCATTACTGTCCCTTTCTTTACTAGTGAAGGGAATAACTGGCAAAATCAATCACTAGTAGCATCCTAAGTATCAACCAGCTAGATGCTGATATAGAGTACAAAAAACTACATATATAAAATAGGCATTTGTTTCAGAATTTCAACCTATGAAAGAGCCACAAAACAGTAAGAATTTCCCCACCTTTACTTCCCAGTTCTCTTTACAACTCCATTGTGTCCCTCACCAATAACTACTTAGCAATTCTCTTCTAGACTCTACTGTCAAAGTTGACCCTCTTTTATACACTTAACCATTTTTGCAATGATTAGGAGTTTTTCCCAACAGTCCCTCCTTCCTCTTTAATAACTCTGCTTATTTTCCAACCTTGCCTGTGAATTACAGTTACTCATTGATAAACAAACTTGATAAACTGCCTTCTTCCCATAAAGAGGCAGGTATCTACCACTCCACGGCAAAGGTCTGGAAGGAAGATGTTGGAGCTTGTATGGCAGTATTTCTTGTTAAAAGTAATAAGTTAATTATAATTACATAGTTATAAATATCTTGCCACAGAGATTCATTCTAGAAGGCAAAGCCACACTCATAATAATTACCTTCCCTATGATCCAGCATTTATCAGTAGTGGCTGTTGCACAGTGACTTAAAAATTCAGTGGAAAAACTTTAGTGTCTCACTAAGCTGGAGTAACAGGGTTTGCTCTTACCCTCTCCACCAGACAGCTAAAAAGGTACAAAGTGTGAAAACTACTTTCATGCATTGATCTGTGGTCTCAAGAGAAGGAAGAGCATTGTCTTAGATTATTACACAGGTAGGTAGAGTGGCCTATCCTGTCACAGACCTTCCATGAACATAAAAATTAGCCTGAGGTAATAAAGTATGCAGTATATAGATCTCATGTGATCTGATGAGGACTAGATCTAGTTCTCTGACTTTAGCATCCTTTTCTGCAGCTCTTTCCTGTTCAGGATGCTATGCAAAGTTTTCTGCTGGAGAATAGATTAATTTTCACATTTGCACCCACTCTCAACCTGCATACTTCTCCTCCTTGGTGGGAAGAAAGGCTTCAGCTGCCTAGTTTATTTTTTATTCATCTTTAGATCTCTGTGTTTAAAAATAAACAGTTCAGCTTTGCCATCAGTATCTGTTGATTTTATGCCTTGGGAAACTGTTGCCCAGTGGGTTGCTTTTGAGGTGACAGAAAGCACTCTAGCTCCAAGGACTTGCACATTAACATATGGTATTGTTTTGAGGACATCTTACAAGCTCCTCTTCTCTTAAAACAAACAGTTTTAAATTATCTGTCACACTGCAAAATCTCAAGAACTTCAATAAGTGCAAACATACTCGATTTATGGAAAGACTCTAGTTCAATATTTTCTTTTTGCATTTTCCCCCTCACACTGGGGTGATTTTCCCCCAACAGTTTCCAAGATGTGAAGGACTTTTAGTTCTTTGTTCAAAACACACACAAAAAAATTGCTTTTTGGAAGTAGTAATTTTTGCTAATCAGCAAATGAGCTTTAGGACTCTAGCTAATTCCTTTTTCAGATGGATTCTTAAACAAATGATTGCAAGCATAATGAAAGCCCCTTTAGCTTGAATAGGGCTCCTTTGTCTTTTATTTTGTTGTTTTTTATTTAAAATGTCAGAATCTTCTTTATCATTCTTTGTCCTCCCCTCCATAATGCCATTTTTGCTCTTTTTCCTTGAGGATGGCCATCTTTTATCTCTTGGTTGCAGCAATATACCCTGGGAAAGTGCTCATAGGAAAAAAAAAATCCTACATGCTCATTCCTTAAAACCCTCCTAGAGACTGAATTAAAGAGAATTCACTAAGCATTTTACACCCATTCAAATGTGATGGAAATGAAATTGCTCCTATTTCTGTTGTCACTATGAGTCCTTGCCCTTAGAATGCTTGTCTTTTTTTAAAAAAATGGACATAGATGTAGTTTTCAGAATATCTGGTCAAAGGCTGAGGACTAACAGGGCTTTAGGAGGTAATAGGAAAGGGTGTAAGGATAGCTGGAGAAAGTGAAGGACAAACTTATCATTCCTCCTAGGAGCTTAACTCTGTGCCTTGTACATTGTATGCTTTGTGACATCAGTAATCCTCATGCAACCTTGATAGTTGAGACATGGAGGGAGATGATTTTCCCCTGGGGGTGTATGACATCACTACTAGTAGCCAGAGTTCAACCTCAGAACTTTTACCTTTGCTCGGAGTCATGTAGGGAACCCCCATATTGTGTATGATGGTGGGCCAAGCCGGAAGTTTAGGTTCATGCATTATGTGGACTGGTTTACCCAACCTTTATCTAGGAACCCCCAGCATCCCTTCCTCTGGTCAGTGTTTGATAAGTATCAATTTAAGGAACAGATTCTTGACCAAACTGGAAAGTGAGTAACTGTATAAATTAGGAGGATCAAACTACACCCAAATGCAGAATGTTGGCTACAAACTGAAAATGGATTTTGTTTTACACTACAGTTGTGTTCCATAAGGTTTGTATGGAAATATTATATTTTATATGCTTTATACAACCTCCCCTATGAGCCTGATAATTTGGTAAGTAAACTTTTTTTCTTTAAAATGTGAACAATTGGGTCGTTTCTGGTAGGTTTTTATTTCAACTGGTTGAATTCCTTTTTTTTCCCCAAACATGATGTGCTCCGGCAGGGGAATGAGAACACATTAAAGGCTCACTTAAAGTTGACTTTATGAAATGGGCATGAATCACCTGCCTTCCCTATAACCGTTTTCTCTCATCCATGAAGGTAACTGCCATCGTTGACGTTTCTATTACTGGGATTAAAAGCCATGACCGTAGTAAGCAACTTGGGTTGAAGGGAGTTTATTTCAGTTTATAGTTTCATATCACAGCCCATCACTGAGGGAATTAAGCACAAGAACTCAAACAGGATGGGAACCTGGAGGCAGTATCTGATGCAGAGGCCAGGACAGAGTGCTGCTGTCTTGTTCCTACATGGCTTCCTCAGCCTGCTTTTGTATAGGACTTAGGACCACCAGTCCAGGAGTGGTACCATCCACCATGAGCTGGCCATTCTTCCTCAAGTCTTCCTTCTTGCACATACACTACTCTATTAGATACAATGCAAGACCATAATTTTGAATTTGATCCCTGCATTCACCAAATATCTACTCATTGGCTGACAGATAAAATGTTCTTCTGAAACATGGATTTCTAGAAAGTATTACCAAAAGATGGGGAAAGACAAGCAATGTTGGGTCTGCATTTTTTTCTGTTATTTTTATAAGATTTACTTTATTTTTGGCTTCGTGTGTGTGTGTGTGTGTGTGTGTGTGTGTGTGTGTGTGTGTTGGCATGCATGCATGCGTGTGTGTACATGCAGAAATTTGTGTGGATACTGGCAGAGGTCAAAAGTGCTATAGGATCCCCTGGAGCTGAAGTTACAGGAGGCTGTGGGCTGCTCAATATGGATGCTGGGAACTGATCTCAAGTCCTCTGCAAGAGCAGCAAGTACATTTAACCACATCCAGCATCAACCAAGAAAATGCAACACAGGCTTGCCCACAGGCCAAGCTGGTGGGGACATTTTCTCAACTGAGATTCCCCAGTCTTAAATGACTCTGGCTTGTGTCACATTGCCATAAAATTAGCCAGTTCAGTGACCCTTTGGTTGGCTCATGTGATCAGTTCTGATCAGTTCTGATCATTTGCTTATCTTTCTGACTACATCTGTTGCAGGCTCCTGATCATTCCCTTCTTGGTCAAAGGGGAATCAGTCTGTCATCTCACATTGAGTATGTCAACTGCCTTGAGTATGTGCCTCTGATTAGAACTGCTAATCCCACTGCTTAAGATATTTGAAATATTTGTTGAATAATGACATTAATACAAACTGAGAGGGCATGATTGAGGCAAAGCCCTGATGAGGAAAATCTTTATGTGGCACGCTATCGAGTTTAGACTTTATCTTAGGAAGGATGACAAGCTACTGAAGTGGTTAATCGGAACAATGATATGATCTGACTAGTGTTTTAGACATATTCATTTGGTGGTGAATAATGATGGTGAATCAAAGCTAATCAAAGCAAGATTTGTGTAACAGTCATTAAATACTTAGGAGGTGCCTGCCATGCGACAGGCACTCTTCAAACCTAAGAGAAAGTGAATGAGACAAGCTAGAGTTCCTGTCATGCAATGTCTACACTGAAGTGGAAGATGTTAAAAAAAATGTATTTTAATATATCCAAGAGCCAATAGTTCAAAAACAACAATATACACTAAAATACAAAACATGCTAATGGAAACAGTGTTTAAATGGAAGATTAAACAAGAGAAGCTTGGTTTCATGTCTCTGCTTAAATGATATTTTTATTCAGATGAAATGAGAGGTCCAGCAGCAAATTGTGTTTTCTGCATTAAGTGCTGTGCTCCTGCGTTTGTTCTTTTGCTGCAACTTTTTTTGTGTAGTTTCTACTTTGTTCTTTAGCCAGTTTATTCTACAGCCCATCCTCATGCCTTTAGCTCACTCAGCCTGGGCCATCTAGGAGTAGCACATAATTCCAGATGGATCAGTTATGTAAAGCAAGCTGCAGATCTCTAGATTTGATTAAACAAACCCACTTTTACTGCTTCTAAGTAAATAGCCATGTTTTGCTTTTTTTAGTGTCTCCGCAGCCAGATCCTTCAAAGAATGACAGGTTTTACAAATACCTACTAGACTGAATGCCCCATGCTCGTGTTCTATTCAGATACCTACTGTTCTGACAATGGGTGGACTGGGGTCCATATCCCAAGTCAGAATTACTTTAAAGATAGTCAGTGACGAGTCACATGTTTATTTTATAAGGAAAACATGAATCCCATGGTTTTTATTTACTTTTTAAAAGAGAGAGAAATAAAGAAGTATTCTTGCCTAGAAAAAAAAGTCTTGCTTAGGGATGTGCCATGGTAATAGTGTTCTATTCTGATACCACCTGACAGTGACTTGAGAAACCTGGTATTGCAGGAGCTTGTAGAAGACAGGTATGACCATTTGTAGTTCACTTTGGGTAATTACCCATCTTTTCACTATTTGGTCCCTAGCTTTCTTCATTCTCTTTCAAAATACCTGTTGAGGGACCATCTAATTGCTCATTAGCAACTCTCTCAGAGAATAAATAGACAGGAAACGACTGATATCAGCCTTATATCATCCAATGCATTTGTACTTTTCAGACTCAAGATGTTTTTGAAGGGAACGGGCCTGAAATAACTATAAAATGAAGTTTGAAGATCTCTAGGAAGTCTAATAGAATATCCTGTCCTTAACCCATAGCTGCTCACTGATTTGACTGTTTTCACTGCACCCCTCTTAGGCTCTCCAAGGAAAGTGTAATGTGCTATAAAACTCATCCGAATTTTGGATACACAGTTACCTCAGAATATAGACAGGTTCCAGAGCTATGGACTCAACCATTGAGGGGCTGTATATGTATATAGGTCTACAATGTTTCTGCCTGTATCAAACATAAGGATTTTCCTCATTGTTGTCTAAACAATACCAATAGCTATTTCTATAGTATTTACACTGTGTTGGATGCTGTATATACTCTAGAAATGCTTTAAACACGATGATGGATTATATGTAAATAATACCCTATTTTATGTACAGGGCTTGGGCATATTCACATTTTGCAATGAGAATGGACCTGGAACCAATCCCCCACAAATACTGAAAGACAACCATATTGAAAGATTCAGACATTATGCTGGCCTGCCCCTGTTACCTGGTGGAACAGGCAGTACCTTGGTCAGCCCAAGGTTCCATGGGAACTAAGTCTGCACGCAGGTGCAGAGGACCCCTTTAAAAGCAGGTCCCTGCCCATTTACGCTCTCTGTTTCCTTACTGCTTCCTCTCCCTGCTTTCTCTCTACTCTGTTTCCCACCTATGCTCTCTCTCGGTCTGTCTATGGTGACCAGCCATGGCGGTCAGCCATTTACCCTGTTCCTTTCCTCTTCTTAGTCTCCCTACTCTGCCGGGCCTTATAATAAACTTATAGTCAACATGTCTCATGTCTCAGCATTTCTCTTTTCTTCTTTTTAAACAAAAGAATAGCACATATATACTTTTTCTAAGTACTGAGGATTGACCCATGATAAAAAAAAAAAAATATGGATCACTGATCCAGGCTGTATTTGATTCTCCATGATCATCATGGTGAACTTCCAGAATTGAGACCCTAACTGAGAAGTTTTCAGAAAGTAAACTGATGAACACATAAATTGAATGCTATGGACATTTCCCTTTCCAGTGTGATTTCCAGGGTTCAGTTTATTTTGGGGGGTGGGGGGCTGCTTCCTTGAAAGTCTTTCTTATATGGATTCTTTTCCTCCTTCCCTCCCCAAGCAGGAAGCATATGGCTTTGTTTCCCCCCCCCATAATCTCTATAGTCAAAACATACACTTGCATTGACAAAGTGCCCCCAACTGACCCTCCTGTGCAGAGCACATGTCTCACATTTTAGAAGTTAGAGAAGTGAAGAGATGTCTGCTGCACCCCATATTCAGGGCCCACTGAAGACCCTGAGTGAGAATACACTGAATCATTTTTGGAAATCTCAACACTTTTCACACATCAGAACAGAATTTGCCCTGCTGATGTTGAATAACACACAACATTATGTTTTGGAGAAACAGATGACTTCCTGGTGGACTGGACACAATGGAAATGAGCATGTCTCTAACTCCCACATTACTGAGCCTGACACTGCCTCCATTTTCTATCAATACAATTTATGTCCAAGAGAATGTGATGACAATGAAAATGCTGGGAGAATCTTATAAGGTACATACTTGCCATGATATGAACACACTTGCTTCTTTAGCTTGACTGAATAAACAGACTCCAGCACAGGGAAACCATTTTGAACTCAGAGTCAACAAGGATGGAGCCTTGCAGTCTAGGAGAAGATGGGGTTGGCTATTCATCTGAAGGCTTTTCCTTCTGGCTGCTCGACCTAGAAACTGGCCTCCCTGCAGCCCTCTTATCTTCAGTTTGTAGGAGACATTCTCAAGCTAAGAGAAACACTGCTTCTCTTTCTCCAGCCACATTCTTCTGTTTCCATTGTCTCTTATCAGTTGTGATGTGGTCTAAGGTTCTGATTTTAGACAACAGTGGCTTCAGATATTCACTCTGCACCGAGTACAGGGGTTGTCCAAACAACCAACAGGCAAAGACAAATATCGCTCTAAAGAGAAATGAGAAACATTAATGATTAAAATCAATACTTTCCTAGCCATTAGAGAGCTGTAGTGACTGATCTCACATCACAGAAATGACTGCTATAAGGAAAAGGTAATCTTGTTACATGCACCTGGCTTCTTTATTCACTTTCTTGGTCCCTTAAATTTCTAGACAACATCTTTTCCTCTACCCCCAAGTCCTCTACTTCTCTGGCTTTCCCATCTTGCTCAATGAAGACTGGGAGCTAATAGGAATAGCCATCATTAGATTTCTACCAATAAAGGTATCATTTGCCTGCATTCAGCCCCCACATTCTTCACACTTGCAGTCACATTGAGTTTAACTCCATCCACCCACATCCCTACCTCTCACCTCCTCAGACACTTTGTCTCTGTTGTTATCTGCTCTCTAACAAGTAGCACTCCATGATATGACTCTAACTTCCTGGAGCCTCAGTACCACATCTGGAACAAAGAATATAACATCTGTTCCCTATAGATTCTTCCATGACCTCTGTCTGGGACCCCATTCTTCTTCAACCCTCCTCTCACACCTAATACTACTCTACTGGATACAATACAAACCACAACTGTAAATCTAATCCCTGCTTTTGCCAAGTGTCTGTTCATTAACTGACAGACACAATGTTCTTCTGAAAGTGTTACCAGAAGATGGCAAAATGAGAGCACTGTTAGGTCTTGCTTTGTTTTTCCTGTTGCTGATTTTTTTTAAGATTTATTTCATCGTGTGTGTGTGTGTGTGTGTGTGTGTGTGTGTGTGTGTGTGTGTGTGTGTACTCATTGTGGGTGTCTGAAGAGGAGGACCATTGAAGTTTTCCTAAGAAGCCATAGTGATAGCTAAGTCACTCCAAAAGCATCACTATTTCAAATTCTGTACTTGAGTTTCCAGGAAGATGGAAGTAAATATACATCATTAATTCTGTGTCTGGTAAGATAAGAAACTGTGTCTGGGTGTTGTGGATACTGACAGTGTACTATTTACATTTCCAGCCTCTTTGTACTTGGGCTTCCAATAGCTCACAGGAACGCCTTTCTTTGACATGTATAGACGTTCCTGAGCCTTACTCACTGTTCCAGATAGTTGTATGTCAACTTGACACAGCTAGAGTCATTTTCAAAAAGGGAAACTTCAAGCAAAAAAAAAACTTCCCTGATAGACTGGCCTGTGGGCAAGCCTGTAGTGCATAAAGTGTAAGATGAAATAAACTCTTCCTTCCCCAAATTTCTTTTGGTTATGGTGTTTTATCACACCAATAGAAAGTTGAAGACACCCACACAGACAGGAATTCCTAAAGGCAGCTCCTTGGTTGGTGACTGACTAGAAATGTGAAGCAGAACAAACTCTAAGAAGAAAAAATCAAAATGAGAGCCAAAGACTTCTAATTTTTTCTTATTAATCATAAGCCCAACAATGGTGACCCTGGATGGCTTATTCTGAAATATTAATAATTACCTTTTATAACCTATGATATAAACTTTGCCAATATTACCCATACAGATGCATATTTGGCAATTAGTAACTTGCACTGGAGATTCCCTGTGAACACAATATTGTACTTACATTTTGATTTTATAAAGATACATGAACATCCATGTGCCCTCAGGCATAGATTAATTATCAAGTAACTTTGTTTTTAGTTAATGAGAAAAGTTGTTCATTTGATTCCATTTTACTTTAAGATGAATTACAAGTGCACAGCTCTATGAGGAATCATAAATGAAAATTTGGAGGAAGTGCCTAAAGTTGAGCTAAAGACTAAAACATAGTTCACTTTCTAAATGTGAGACAATAGATGGCTCACAGGAGGGCAAGGTTCTGGGAATGGGAGTCACACAGATTATTATAGATTAAAAGAGCATAGGTAGGGAAAGGAGCCTACTCTCTAAGGACAAGGTAGTGTCACAAAAGACCAAGGTATTTTGAGAGCACTGTATCAAGAACACTTACCCATCAACTGTAAAATGGATAGTTTGAATTTAGTTCATTCACACAATGGAATGTATTCAGTTATTAAGAAAATGAAATTTGAAGGTAAATGGATGAAGCTGGAAGCAGTCATCCCGAGTGAGGTAACCCAGACCCAGGAAGATAAATATTATATGTTTCCTCTTATATCTGAAGGTTACAAGAGGAAATCTTCCAAGGAAGGAGACATGGATATTGTGTTATAAATAGCTTTTAAAAAAAAGGAACTAGAATAGGAAGATTAAATGAGGAAGATGGGAGAGCAGAATAAAGGAGGAAATATGGGGAGAGAAAACTAACGCTAAATGCCTTTTGAAAAGCCATAGGGAAATCTATTACTTTAGAAGCTTCATAAGATATATACATATATGAAAGGAATTTAGACATCTTATACCACCAAGCAAAAAATCCAGTGTCAGGATGGGCTTACTTCTAGATGAGTTATTGCTCGAAGAGGTCACATAGATCCCTCAAACATCACAGCCTATAGCCAAGAGCATCAACTACCCTCTACAACGTGATAGTAAAGCTATGTTGCTGGACATACCACTTTCTTACATCATCAAACATGGAGAAATGAGCCTGGTGCCCAACTAGAAGCTTCTTCTCTGCTAAACAGTGTTCATGGTGCTGGAAAGTACTATGTATGCTAGCGAAGGAAAAAAGTAATCATTAGTATCACTAGCTTTGAACCCTGTGACCCACAACAGCAAGGTATACTTCTTGCAAGATAGTCTAGTACAATAATGGCACAAATTGTATGGGAGTAACCAACCATGATTGGATTTAAGATCTTCTCCATTAGATGGAACCCATAGCTGACACTGTTAATAAGGCCAAAAACTGAGCCTAAGTAGGTCATGGAGCCTAAGGAAAGCCTACTACCATTATCCTGCTAAATAAATATAGCAATAAAGTAACTAATAATGACAATTGCTATATCCATAGATCAGTGCTTCATTCAATCCTCATCAGAAAAACATCTGGCAGTAGAATAAAAATTAGCACAGAGACCCTATAACTGGAAAGTGTGCAAAGAATGAGCCTTCAGACCACTCAGTCCTAAATGGGTTGTCTTTGTTAAACACCCCCCCTCAAGACTCAGGGATTTCTGTGGAAAGGGGTACAAAGGACTGGAAGAGCCACAAGTGGGGATAACTCCAAGGAAATGGCATTTTTTCAGACACAACAGGGAAGATAGATGTATGAATGCAGAGAGACTGTGACAGCATGCACAAGACCTGCACAAGCTCAAAACAGACAACAATCCCATCTTGGAGAAGACCTCGCGACACAAAGTCCCACCACTAATCAAGAAGCTATTCTCAATTGGTACCTGCTAGGAAAGGAAAGAAAACCATACTTTTTCTCTAATGGAGTCACACTGGATGCGTCAATCACACTGCAGAGAAGGCCCATGCTCAGTAGTTGGCCAACACAAAATGGACTTCATGTTTTCTGTGTGCCTTTTGTTTTGATTGGTTTGGTATTTTTTGACTTACTGTGATTTTTGTTTGTTTTGATTTTCATTCTTGGAGACTATTCATTTTTGTTTGGTTTGATTTTTGAGAGAGAAAGAAAGAACATGAAGTTGGGTAGGTAGAGAAGTGGGGAGTAGTTGGGCAAGGGGAATGAATGAATATGATCAAAATATTTTTGAAATTATATTTAATTACATTTCTCCCTTCCCTTTCCTTCCTCTAAACCTTCCCATCTACCCCTTCTTGCCCTGGTTCAAATTCATGGCCCATTTTTTCAATAATCATTACTGCCTGAATATATCAAAATATATTTTATGAAAAAATAATAATAATTTTTAAGTAATGCTAATAATACATCATTGTTGATGTTTCTATCAGTACAAAGTATTATCACAAATAGGTGCTGAATTCTGTTACAGGTGTCTATTTAAATGGCCTCTCTTTTCCTATATTGCATGAACTGTTTGTTTATTTTTAAACAATCTTTGTGTCTCTGGTATGAAATGTAATTGTTCATATCGCATAATTTTACTGTGTTTACATTATATTATCAAAGTTTTTAAGTTTTAATATAAAAATAATTGAATATAAGTTGTAAGTCTCATCAGTCCTATTCAGCAAAGTCTACCATTTCTGTTTTTAAAAGTAGTTTTATAAAACAATAAAGATGTTCCAAGTGACATATTTAGTGATAAAACTTATACTTAGTATCAATATTTCAGTATTTTACTTTTACATTCTGATAATTTCTTAATGATTTTCAGAAAATCCATTTATAACCTTCTTTAGCTGAATATTTCTGTGATCTTTATGAAGTAAAGAAGCTACTTAAATATTTTTACCCTTGAAAGGGAACTGAAGGCTCATTTAAAATCAATTTAAATCTTTAAAGTCCAAAAACACATGTTTTCTACAATTTTGACTTGAGAATTGTTCTTTAAAAAAAAAACATGAGAAAATCCATTTTTAATCTTTGTCTTTTATGAATTTGGGACAGATTTTTTTATTTTCTTCAAAGAATAGCTTGCTATAAATCTCCTCTGCTTCTGTTGTTTTATACCTAGAAGTCAAAGGAGAAGGGATGTTCACTTATGCCCCTCAGAGATGGCGTCTAGGAAAGCAAAGGGTTTGCAGTAGGTCTTGTCCATATCTTCTAGATTGACTTTTCTGGAGTAATTTACTTTTTATTTATTCAAGCTATTTAAGAGTCTCCTTTTAAAAAAAAAGTAGCATTATCTACTTATTCTTTGCTCATTTCATACATACATACCATGTATTTGATAATATTCACCTCCACTTCCTCCCTACAACTCCTCCAAAATAAGAGTCTCTTTTAATGGGGCTGTGCTCCATTAAACCATGGATAGTCAGTTAGACATAGTTTTAAATTTATATAGTTTATATAATTTATAAAAATATAAATAAGATCAAAATGTTATATAATTACACATACACAACACTTTTCTCTTCCTGAGCAAATTTGGCATTATCTTACCTCGTTTTGTCACTAGGGCTGCTGTACCCGGCACCCCTGTTACTGCTGCATTTCCCAGGGGACTCTGTGTTTCTGATTTTAAACTTGTGCCCAGGCCGGGCAGTGGTGGCACACGCCTTTAATCCCAGCACTCGGGAGGCAGAGGCAGGTGGACCTCTGTGAGTTCAAAACCAGCCTGGTCTACAAGACCTAGTTCCAGGACAGCCTCCAAAGCCACAGAGAAAACCTGTCTCGAAAAACAAAAAACAAAAAAAAGTGCCCAAGACTCTATCTTTGCACAGTGATGCTCCTGCACACTGTGATAATAGGAAATGTTAGCCCCTTTTTGACTGAGTTCGTCCTTCTTCTCTTTCAAGAATGGTTACAGGCTCTACTGATTCATACATAAGTGAGGCTTTGGGAACTCCTCTTTTCTCCTTGGTTGCTCCTTGGCATCTGAAGCCAAGGGAGCATTCACTGAAGTAGCAGCTGCCAGAGAATACAGAAGTTAAGTCAGAGCATCGCACAAAGTTCAGAAAGGAAGGGTGATAAACACGAATAAAAAATGTACTCAAGTGCCCTGACATTTTTTGTTATTGATTTGAGAGCTATGGGCAGGGGTACAATCAAGTTGGTTTCTCTATATGCTGCTGTATTCTTGTAGTGCTGTTGCTCTCAGAAATGTTCACAGCTGCAAGCTACATCAGCTACCCTCAGATCTAATCCCCAGCCTCCACAAGGCCCAAGGGTACTCTTCTTTTTCATCTTTTATTTCCAGTGGGATTATTTCCATCATTTCTCCCCAATAGTAAACTGCATTTGAAATCTCTGAGTCAGAGCCATGTTTTAGCATGCACCCTGACATCAAAGTTTCTGTGTTACTCCTGGTCTTGCCTGGAGATGGGATAGTTTTAGAGATTAGCATAAAACATCTCGAAGTCTTATAGCAACGGAGCAATGAGGACAGGTGATGACTGACAAATGGTTTCTGAGCATCTTGAATAATCAAGAATAATTCTTGCCCAAGAAATGAACACTTCTCACAGCTTTCACATCACAAGAGAAAACCAGCCCAACTAAAAATGGAAAAGAAAACCATCCCAACAATGAATGCTGATGCTTGCTATAAGGTCGATATGATTCCAAACATTGAGTATTTTCATATGTTTCTAGGAAGATGTTAAAAAAGAACAAACTTGTGACAGTCCAGGATAAAGGGCTTCCATGACCTGCCTCAAATAGGCAAATCACACTAATTTCCTCTGACTTCAATATCTCCATCTTCGGCTCTCTAAAATATTTCAAAGTAAAGCATTTTAACAGAATAGCCATTGTTCTTGTGTGGTACTCTGTGGCATGAGTCTTTTAATTGACTGTCTAAAATAAGTGAAAGTAATTCTGTACTTACAGAAATTGCAGTAAAAAAACTGGGAAAGATTATGTATTATCCATACAGAAGTTTATTTCTGATTATTTCTATAAAAGCCACGTGATACTGTCTTTTCAATTCTAGAGTATATCTAGAAGGAGCACTGTTTTCACATTAGAAAACAAGAACTGAGCCTGTAATTCAATCTCCTAGAAATAGTCATTAAACAAGAAAACAATGTATAAACTGTAAATCTCAACATATGTTAGGAAGACAATAAACAAAACAGCATGATGGACAATAACAGGAAATACTGCACAATCAGAAATCAACCAGGACACAGACGTTTGTAGGTTCATTATTCTGCCTACCGCAGAAGGGTAGCTAAAACATCACCTGTTAAAGCTCACTAAGATGAACTGAAACCAAGGGTGTGCGCATTTGCTCAAATCTCAATTATATTTTGATATCTCTCAGGATAAGATTGATACATACGTTCTAAGATTTAAAACAGCACTTGCTATCAAATGACTTTTTAAATAATTAAGGACGTAAGTATCTGACATCACATAGGAATACAATTTTTTAGATGTGATTGAGCATATTCAAGGTGGTATGGCCACAGCACATTAGACCAGCATTAAATCAAGCCAGACAGGAACCTGGCACTGAGATGAGGAATTATTGAACATGGGGTCCCATCCCTAACCTTCAAAAGATATTTGCAATTAATACCTACTGGAAAGGGGAAAATCAATTTTCCCCAATAGAGGTCACTGAGTATATATCAACTACACTCCAGGGAAGGTCCCATGCCCAGGGGTAGTTGGCCAATACAAAATGTACTCCATGGGTTTGTTTTTGTTTTTTGTTGTTGTTTTGTGGACTTTTTGTTTCATTCTGTCTTGGCAGTTTTTGTCTTATTGGCTTTTTGTTTGTTTTGATTTTCATTTGTGTTTTGTTGTTGTTGTTTTCTAGAGTGAGAAAGAACACAAAGTTGGATGGAAAAGAGGTAGCAAGGATCTGGGAGGAGTTGTGGGAGGGGAAAAGCATGATCAAAATATATTGTGTTAAAACTATTTTAAGTTAAAAAAAAACATTATTCAGAAGGTCTACCTTTGCATTCTTTCAGACAATCAAAAAGGACATCCAGCAAGTGTGTGTGTGCATGCGCAGTAGAAGTGACCCTCCTCCCAAAGAAAACAGAGGCTGAGAAAGAAAAAAGGAGAGACTGGAGCTGAGGTTATAATGAGAAAAGACAGTGCAAAAATAACAGTGTGGCTTCTGTGGGATCCCATATTTATCCTCTCAGATGCTTCCAGAGCAAACACAGTCCATTTATAAATGAAAGGAGGACTTTGCTGTCAACCTGGAAGCTCCACCTGAGATCCTGGGAAGAAAAGCCCCACCCTGGAACTTTTAGTGTCTTACCTCATTGCCTGGAGCAAACACCTCCACCCCTGAAAATCGGTCTTGCTGTCTGAAAATGCAGTGGTAGGCATCTGTGCTCACTTCCAAGCACAGTAGAGGAAATACTAGTACTAGCCCCTACTCAAGAGGGAGGCTTCAACATCATTGTCTTTCTAACTTCGACAATTCCATCTTACGTGAGATTAGGCAGGAATCAAAGATTGCCTTTTCATGTACTTGAGGCTGGTGATGGAGAATAAAGACTCTATCTGCTCTATGAACAAGTTACCTGGAGGACTGCAGAGGTCAAAGGGGAAGTCGGTAGTTAAGGAGGTGATGTGCCCTGACCCTAACCTCCTGAGGTGCCAAGAAGCAGTAAAAAGGTTAATAGAATCCTGTCTTTGCAATAGAATCTTATGAACAAATTTCCAAAACCTTCTGAAGCCGAGGCTTCCACCTCTAAAACATTGATACTTGCTCCTACCTTCAGAGAAAGATATTTATGACAAAATAAGAACAATTGTGTGAGTCAACCTAACACAGGACCAGGCTTGTGGTGCATACTTAAGAATATTTAAAGACCGTTTTCAGCCCCTGCAATCTCTCTGAACGTCTCTGCCCTCAGATCTGTCCCTTGCCCTCCCCCTCCGCGTTGCAGAGAACATGACCCTGTTTGCAGGCCACCTTCCCCAGGCTCCAGTGTTCCCAAGGTTCTAGCTGGTTTTCACCCTCCTGGGAATCACTGAGTTAGCTGGGAAGCAGGGGATTCAGGGAGAGTTCAAATCATGCTTCCTACCCTCCACCTTTGGTGATAGCTCAGGCAGCAGCTGAAGATTCCATAAGCTGCTGACAAGCCATAGCCGACAAGCTGCCATGACCCCAGCTTTGCTCAGGCGATCTTGGCCTTCTGGGCATAGTTAATATCAGCACCTCCTTCCAGGTGAGCTTTGTGGATGGTTCTCCTTTGGGCTAGCTCCCTGGTACCAGTGGCATTCGATTCCACTCTCTGCTTCTCCGTAACTGTGCGGCTAATTCCCTACATTGAAGCCCTTGCTATAAATACCCAAGATGGTTTCTGTTCTTTCTCTTTGGACCCTGACTAATCCAGTTCTTTTCTTCTTTCTTTTTACAGGGACAGTAGAGGAAGCAAAGTCCAACAAAGAGTCTTCTTTTGACCAGTGGTTCTCAACCTTCCTAATGCTTCGACCCTTTAATACAGTTCCTCGTGTTAAGGTGACCCCAACCTTAAAATTATTTTCATTGCTACTTCATAACTGTGATTCTGTTACTGTTGTGAATTGTAATGTAAATATCTGTGTTTTCCAATGATCTTAGGCAAATCCTATGAAAAGGTTGTTCAAACTCCCCACAAAGTGGATTGTGACCCACAGGTTTAGGTTATTTAATCCCAGCAAGGCTTACATGCTTATCTTACCTCTTACTGCAGTTAGGCCTGATTTGGACAAACCCATTACACTATCGCTCTAAGTGATAATTACGACCTATGAGCTACCACTGTCAAAGTTGGTGACTTGAAAATCTGCCAGTAAATGAAAGAGCTAGTCAACTGAGCTATCTGTCAGCCTAGAGATGACAGAGAGAGACTTCCCAAAGGTCAAACAACAGGCTAGAAGTGATGTCCAGAGGAGGTGGACACAGTTATTGGTATGAAGTTGCCAGTGTGACACCACTTCAATGGTCTTCCTGTCCTTCACTGAGTCATCTTCACAGTGACACCTCTGGGGAGCTGCCCTTAATCACCCAGTCCAGCAAAGTACCACCATTGCTGCTTTCTTTTGTAGCACATGATCACATATGAATGCTGATTTCATATCATATATTTATCCTTTTGTTATCTGTCACTGGCTGGTACATAAGAGCCAGGAGGTTAAAGGCCCTGTGTCATTCACCATTGACAGTCAATAACCTGGTCCTGTACCTAACATGTAGTAGACGCTCAGAGACCTGAACTTCTTGAATGAGTGAACCTGAGTGCACAGACATTTCTCTCAACTATACACCTCCTACCTGGAGCAAGAATGTCTGTTAGAAATTTCTTGTAAATCCCAAGTTAGCTACACCAAGAAACCTTCCCCATACCCCAACAAAAAAGGTCTTTTGTTGTTGGTTTTTTTTAATGATGGCATGTTGCCACTTTTAAGAAATGCTTTCCTTCATCTTCTTTTTTACCTTCAAATGACTTTATTGAGAGAACATTTACATGTCAGAATAGCCACTCTTTTGCACAGATCAGTGGATTCTTAGTATGCCTGTGAATTATCTCCTTCCATCCTTCAGAATACAGTCCACAGTGACCTACAGCCCCTCCTTCCCAGCCCTCCCAGCATCGGGCACCCACTCATTCTCTTCCTGTGCCATGGGATTGACTACTCGGCACATTTTCTATAAGTGAAGTCATTGTGCAGCCTTCTGTAGCTGCCTCCTTCAGCTCAGCAGTGTTCTGAAGGTTAATCCCTGTTACAGTGTGTGTCAGCATTTCTCTTTATTGCCAAATAGTATTTCATTGTATAAATATAAATTATTTCATCGGTCGCTAGACAATTGGTCTGTTTCCCTTTGCCAGCTACCATGAATAATGCTACCATGAACATCTGTGTACTAAGTCTTGTGTAGACATATATATTCTTGCCTGCTGCCCCTAGCTCCAATAAAGTATAAGGATCAAGTGGAAAAACATGTACCTTGCGTGTAGATTGTGCTGTCCTGTTGCTTGCTTATTACACTTCATCTTGGTTTGTTACTTAAGCTCTTCCTGGGTTTGGTTGTGTTCACTTTCACTTTGTGTTTGCTTTTGATTGTGTTCCCTGGATATCTTCC
Organism: Cricetulus griseus; assembly: GCF_003668045.3. NCBI lineage: Eukaryota > Metazoa > Chordata > Mammalia > Rodentia > Cricetidae > Cricetulus > Cricetulus griseus. The sequence continues at coordinate 344,826,796 of NC_048595.1, forward strand.
TGAAGCTTGGCACTTGCCTTGCTTCTCCATTTGCTCAGTACCCTGCTAGCCTCTAACTTAAAGTGTTGTTAGCCATGAAGTCAAGAACATATTTTGACTTCTTACTGTTGATCAAACTGTTACCAACATGTTTCTTAGGCCCCAGTTCCTGATTTTCCTTTCCTAGTACACCCATGTTCTGTTTCAACAAAAGAAAACAAAAGAAAGGAAGACAGAAAAGAAAATAGGAGATAATGACTCCGTAGGTAGAAACACTTGCCTCGAAGTGTGACAAGCTGACAGGGTGGAGAAGGAGAGAACTGACTCCCAGAGGCTGTCCTCTGATCTTCCCACACATGCCCTGGCACATGTGTGCACTGCATAATAATATGCACATAAGTAAATGTTAAACTTCTTTCAATTCTTAGGAAAACACTCATTGTTTAGTTATGTGTTACATTTTACCAAAAGCACCTTTAGGTCTAGATTTGTTTGAGCTATTAACGGTGTATAACCCTGAAGGGAAGTTATTTGACCTTGTGGTCTAGCTCACCCCAATGTAACTATGCTAATGCTGAACTGTGCATTCCAGGAGGAGCCTTTAATCCTGGACTGATAAATAATAAGTAAAATTAGCCCTGCAAATCCCTGCTTGCCGCAGGCTTAGGTGACGCATTCCTGTTATTCAAGTCACACTCTTTTCAATACTACTACACAGGATTTTATGCTTGGGAGAAACCTTACTGGGTCCCCTCCATTACTGGGCTAACGGACCCCCTTGGTAGAATGGAAAAGACCATGAGTCAAGAAGGCAGAGTTTCAGTTCCAACTCTGATGACACTGACAGCTGTGTGACTTTGACCATGTCACCTCTCCTGCCGCCTTTGCTTGGGGTTTTTGATTCCATCTGAAACTATCTCAAGCTTTGCAAGCATACACAACCCAGGAAATAAATAGAAGTGCTCTGTTTTGGGGGGGGGGGTATTGGCGGGGGAGAGAGGAGACTTTGCCAAAATGACAGTGAAAGCATTTTTTGACTAAGACCTGGTAAGAACTGGAATGCTGGAGCTGTTATTCCCACTAAGCCCCCAAGTTTGTAGTTTTGTTTCCTTACCCACAAGTGAGAGTTTGAACAAGATCACCTCTGTCTGACTTTCTTCTCTTTGAGGATCCCCATTCATGCTTCTGTGACTGTAGAAGCTCTGTGTGCCTAGAATATACTGTGGATAAATTATCACATTTTAAAACTAAACAACCACATGGTGGTACATGGAATTTTAGCAGGCAAGGTCTGAAATCCCTTATCAGAGTTTTCTACCTAGCAGAAAAGAAAGCCAGTTGCTTTGTTGCTTATGACATGATAGATGATTTATAATAAAGAAGACTAGCTAGGATACATATAATCAGTTTCTGTGACTGCTGGGTTGGACATCCTGTTTCTTCTCCAATGGGAAGTTATCTTGATGGACTCTTCCTTTGTTTTGTTTTTTTTATATTTTCAAATTGCCCCTAACCCCCAGAACTTGATCTGCTAGAGCCAATATCTCTAAAATTGATGTAAGAGATTTTTAATGGAACTTTATTGTAAAATAGTAATCAAAATGAGATTAAGGATAAAAAGTGCTCAGAAGCTATGGGTCAAGTTGCTACTGTTTTCCAAAAGGGCACACAGTACTGGGAGGGGGAGGGAAGAAAGGTATTGGGCTGATTTCTTATTTTTGAAAGCTAAGTGAGTGAATACCATTGCTTACCTTAAAGACTGCCATGATGGGAAAGATATAGGAGAGAGAGCACCAGTGCCTGGGACACCATAAGCACCTGGCAGGTGTGATCTCTCCTTACTTCCTTTCTCCATTTCAGATACATTCCTAGACGGTACTCAAGATCATCCTGAATCCTGAAACTTCAAAATTCTCTCCACTCTGTGATGCTAATGTGAGTCCAATTAATATTTTAGAATAAAAAGAGTAATCTAGATGTTAATAAAAGGGGATTCCCTTGTAGGATGATACTGAGTTTCATTAAAAAGAACTTCTCTGACTATAATTCACTATGTCTCCCCTGCTTTGCTAGATAGAGCCTAATCTCGCTGTACTTCCCAGCCTCTTAGGCTGTTCTCTTTACTTCTGCTAGTGTCTAAACAGATGGATGCAGAGTCCAGCTGTAGCATGCCCTAGCAATTCTGCCTTACAGGGGTCTATTTTTAATTTTCAAGCTCTGAGGATACATTATACATGGAAGTGATGCTTGTTTGCTTTTCCTGGCTCTGGACATTTCCCCTCTCCTTCTAGCACAATGAAGTTCCAAAGCCGGGGTAGAGGGCAGCAGTCACTGTGGGGATATCTACACCTACAAAAGTTGCTGCTAGGCCCCTGGGGTTTAGCACCAATTTGGCAGGTTTATCAAGTTTCCAGCCTCCTCCTACACACCAGCTATAACTCAGATTATTGACATTATCTCCATCTCCATTAACTCCATTATCTCCATGGAGATTATCTCCATCACAGATAAGTGTTTTACTGAAAGTGTGCAAGAACATGCTTAATATATAGATAGATAGATCTTGATTTATGACGATAACATGATATATTTACTTTGCTTATTTATAACTTCCCTTTGATCATAAAAGACTAGGATAGCTTTTATCAAAATACATGATAAATTTCAAAGACAGATACCAGAGCCAAGGGATGCCCACAACCAGAGTCCACGTGCTTGTGGTAACTAGGCCTCTTGTTTCATTGTGAGCACTCTGGCAGCCAACACCATAATTCTCATCAAAACAAGATATATACCAGAAGTATCCTAGAACTGTGTCTGGAAAACAAATAAATCTATATTTAGCACTAAAGTCCAAACAAGCTGCACAAGGATTTATGCACAAAATCTTCAATAAGTTTATGGTGGGTTTCAGATTTGAGATTTCATGGCAGCCCACAGTCAATGCACAGGGCCTAAGATTAAAGAACAACATTATACCCAGAAGATACTTAAAAGGTTGAGGCCAATTCTGGAATGCAGCTGCTCCACAGGACGAGTGTACGGTGCTTGGAGAAGGACGCATCATTGCTCACAGCTCAACTGCTGGAAGGTCATGGGAAGGATTACACTTTCAGAGCCTGGAGCATAGCTCAGTGGCGGGGAATTTGACTAGCAAGCACTGGATTCATTCCTTACTACTGCCCAAACCAAACATACTTTTAGACAGAGGCCTAGCAGGCTGGGCTTCTCCCCTATGAATGAATGTGAAGCTTTGGAAATCAGACAAACAAGCATCAATGCATTAGGAATCCCCCTCTTGCTCCACCCTGTGTTGATGCCATACCATCTTCTCAGGGAATTTGACTATGCATACAGGAGTACCGTGTTAAGAATGATCACATTAAGGAGGCTTTGTGTGACAAAACTAGACATGATGAAGCATCAGAGGCTGCTTTGCCTGATTTGTTTTTGTCTAGGCTTTCTACACACCTTTCCATCCAAGACCCATGAGCAGTTTTCTTGACCCTCTATAGCAGTGGTTCTCAACCTTCCTAATGCTGTGACCCTTTAATACATGTTGTGGTGACCTGTCCCCACATTAAAATTATATTTGTTGCTACTTCATAACTGAATTTTTTACTGTTATGAATCATAATGTAAACATCTGTGCTTTCTAATGGTCTTGGGTGACTCCTGTGAAAGGGTCATTCGATCCCAGGAGTCATGACCCCATAGGTTGAGAAACACTGCTTAGTGTAGGTCCTCTAGTTTACTGCTCAGTACTCTTCAATTATAACCAGGGAGTTAATATTTTTTCTTTCCTCCAAAAAAAGAGTATAAGAAATACATCTTTTTCATCCCTTCTGTCTAGAAGAACACCTCATTTAAAAACCACCCCCACCCAAACCTACTTGATAATTATTAGATATATATGTAATACTATTTTTCAATGTTTCTTTGTAACTACTTCATAAATGACCATTTTATTAATCAGTAGTAAGCTTATACAGTATGTTGCTAGGTATAATAGATATGGCATCATTTAATCTAAACCACCCTGAGATAAATATGAGTAAAGTACAAATATAGACATAAACATCACAGAGAAATTCATTATTTTGTATGCTTACTAAAACTTTAATTTAAAAAGCCTATGAAAATATGATTATTAACACCATTTGGCTCATGGGAAGACTAAGGCACTGTGATAATAGGTAAATTTCCAGGGTCGGCTGTTGGTAATATAGCCACAGTTAAACCTCAGATGGCTGATTATTCCAAATGATGTAGGTCCTACAATTAAATTGCCTTAGGGGTCTTAATAATTCACCCCTTGTCCAAGCATGGTGGTCCCAGCACTTGGGAGGCAGAAACAGGTAGATCTTTGAGTTCTAGACCAGCATGGTCTACAGAGTAGGTTCCAGGACATCTAGGGCTACATAGAAAATCCCTTTCTCAAAACACAAAACAAAACAAAATAATAATAATTTCACCCCCTCACAGAATGTCCATCTCATATCTCAGTACATACTTTACTTTTGGTATTCATTTAATCTACCTCTCTCTCTATCAGTGTGTGTGTGTGTGTGTGTGTGTGTGTGTGTGTGTGTGTGTGTGTGTGTGTCTGTGTGTGTCTGTGTCTGTGTCTGTGTGTGTGTCTGTGTGTCTGTTTCTGTGTGTCTGTCAGTGTGTCTGTGTGTGTATATCTGAGTATGTCTGTGTGTGTCTGTGTATATGTGTGTATGTATGTGCCCATGTGCTTGGGAGCTCACCTATTAGCAAACAGGGGTCCACCTGTCTCTGCCTGCCTCCACTATGCCCAGTACTAAGGTTTACAGGCATGTACCACCAAGTCTGGCTTTTTATAAGAGTGCTGGGGATCCAAACTCAATTCCTCATGTCTATACAGCAAGCTCACCCTCTGAGTCGTCTCCCTAGGCCCTCATCTGCCTTTCTTAGATAAGAAGCTGTAGTTAAATATTGATTCATTGATATTTTTATTTCTTCAGATAATTAAAACGCATGGTTCAACCAAGGGGGAAGAAGTGGGGACAAGAAATAGACCAACAGACCTGGTTAACCCTACTAACCAAAAATGCTCCCCATGGAGAGTCAGCAGCAATACCACTGTCCCTGTCATTAGCTGGTCCTCCAGATATCTTCCGGGGGATAGTTGACTGATATCCATCAAGACATCAGAAATAAACCATGACTATTGAAAACCTGAGATATAAAAGCAGCTTGCCTATTTTCTAATTTTAGCATCAGCCTAATTTTAGTTTCTGAGCTATGATAATTGCTATCAGTTGTCACAAAATAATTTTATCTGGCATATTATGTGTATTTCATTCATTTTCTTAATAATCCAATAATTTACACAATTGTTCCTTCTGTGCTCTTCATGCATCCCCTAGGAAGAGGGCACCTATCCCAATGACTTTGCAATTGTTCAAATATTTTTGGTAAGTCTCCTTCGTATCACCTTTAAAACCAGCTAATAGTTTCTTGTAAAAAGAATCAATCCGAACTTACCTTGTTAATCTTTTTATTCCACTTAGCCAGTTCTTTGCATGTAGAGGCAATGAATACTTTCTGAGTTCGGCATAAAGGAATTAAATTCCCAAACCCTAAATTACCCTCAGGCTGAAAATTCATCACCTCTAAGGATTCAGCTAGACAAAAGAGGAAAAAACAGATTAGAAAAATACCTTTTAAATGAATTCTATGTTTTACTATATTTAGCATTAGCAATGCTTATCCTATAAACATAAATATAAATATAAATATAAATATAAATTAGAGGAGCAAGAATACCAAAGCCTTCAGTGTGAGTATGTTAATTTTAAATTAAGAAAATTTTCATTTTCCTTTAGTTGCACCTACCATGCCTCAAGTAAGAATTCCTTAAATATGTCACCAAATATTGCCATTTTTGGAATGTGTGTATAAATTTCAAAAATGATGATTTTGACAGGGATGACACAGATTTAGATGAGTGTACATTCTGTAATGTTTGCCTTCAGGAATCCACTACTTCATAATCATGCTTCTATTTTAGTTATTTTTGTGACTATAAGTCATGACATGCATCCTATGAGAGACATGATTTTAAAAATATGAGAAATAAACAGATGGCACTCAGGGTCAGGGTGTGTGGCCAGCTAGCTGCATGAGGAGTAGACTCCAAAGCTGGGCCCTGCTCTGGTTCCAACGGCATGGTAAAAATCTTAGTCGACCTCTGTCCTAATGAGTCTAGATCCTGCTATGGTGGATTTTCGTTCCAATTTTACAGAATGGCATCAAATCCTGGAGGTTTCAGTAATTTGCGTCCAAGGCAGTGAAACCAGGGCCTGTTGAACTTTCAGACCAGAGCACGGAAAGGGCACACACAGGGGACCCGCATCAGTACACATATATTTCTGTCAACTCCATAACCAACTAAAACAGCCACACCCTCAACACAAACTGCCCGTAACCCAAGGGCTAATTAAACACAAACAGCGTTGTTATCACTCACCGCTGGATAGAGTGGTGAATGGGAAGGGTGTTGTGAGCCAGAGTGTCCTGTCAATAATGAGGCTTTCTATGAAGGGAAATTTCTGGACAGGATGGTGTTGATGGAAGAACGGGAGGGAGGGAGAAAGGAGAACTCTGTGGTGGTAGCTGAGAACTCTAGGCAATTGAGATTTATGTTGAAGAAGGCCATTTTACCAACTCCTTCCCAGGCTGGGCCCAGTGGCTGCAGCCTTCTCTGTGGCTGAGGAGGGATGGGACTGCAAAGGAGGTGGGGACAGTGGGAAGCCAGCGCTGGTTCCTTCTCCCACTGGAGAGGAGAAGCGTGCAGCCCGTCGTAAAAAGAAAACATTGTAAAGTGCCTGTTTATGTGCTGAAGTAATTTCTAATTAGTGGAGGCAGGGAACGTGGTCCGCTGTGGTTAAAGGAGGGGGCATTGCACCAGGACAGTGGCCATGCTGTTCCTTCCCTCTAGCCTTCTCCTGGGACTGGCTGCAAGTCACCTCGCCTCCTCCCCCAGAGAGCTGCCAGCTATAGGATTTGGGTAAAAATCCCCCATTCATTCATCCCAAGCATCTGGCATTCATTTCTCCTGGCCTTTAATATTTAGGCTAATTAATAGCATCCCTCTGAGGCTGAAAGTTATTACGAAGATGATGATGCCTTAGCTGAGGGTGACGGGAGGCACACAGAGCTGAAGTGATTCCCCTCCAGGGGCTGGAATCCCTAAGTGTGGCTAGAAGCTAATCGTGGCCTATCACCACTCAACCCCACAAGCTCCCAGACCACACCAGGGAGCTCACAGGGTGCTCTGAGGATAAACGACTGTTTATTCAGCTCTGGGGACAACTCAGATTAGGTGTTAGAGAAACACAAAGCATTGCTAATACAGATGGGCCTTTTATTTTCCCACAGCCACGCTCACACCCCTGAACCCTAGCTCACTGGGTTCAGCTACTCCCTGGCAATCTCTCTGTGGAATTCTGTCCCAAGAACAGACTTCTGAAGTTAGGATGAATTACAACCACTTCGTTTTATTCATCAATTTTTCTCCGGAAAAAAATTACAATACACTCCTTGTAAAACAGACTTGAAACAATCAAGACATTCACAGTGAAAAGTAGGAAAAAAAAATATAACCATGTCCATCCCCCCAAATTTAGTCTATCCCCACCCCATGTCCCCCAGCCAAATTCACTGACACTGCCTGGCTCCTTCTAAGAAATCAAATAATAATAATAATAATAATAATAATAATAATAATAATAATAATAATAACCAATTTGTGAGAAGGTGGGAAGCTGTGCCGTTCCAGATGAGTGGTGTGGCTGTGTTCTTTACAGTCCTCACACTCTTAGTTTCCTCATCTGTTGAACTATAATACCTACCTCAGATAGATACTTTGAAGATAAATAAGATGATTCAATAAAAGGTAGTCATTGTTTTTACCAAATGGGGTCATCCTAAGCATGACTTTTACATGGGGCCTACTTTCACACAACCTTTTACCATGGCTGAACATCTTTCCATACTAGTTGAAAGAAGAGATGATGCCAGCCTGAACTCTTTCCTGAGAGGTCAGAAAGAGTGTGCTGGGTAATAAGAGTTCAAGCCAAACAAAAACAGCAGAGGGGAGGGGCTTTTTAGTGATGAGTCAGACAGAAAGATTTGCCCTGCCAAGGGCATCAGATCATATTGACCTCCTTATCCTATCCCTACCTTCAAATGTCTAAATAAAATAGCTGGACAAAAATAGAAGTAGCAGGGATGTGAGGTGCCAGCTGAACATCAACAGAGTCACTTTTATCCCTTTAGATTCGTTATCATTTTGGCAGTGTTTTTAGAGGCCTGCATATGTATTTTTATCATTGATTTCTTGCTTAATTGCTTTGTTTCAAGGGTCATGCTATGTGACTGCCCTGCTCTGGAGTTAAGCAAGCGTTGCTTTGACCCTGCACACAACTGAACTTTCTGAAACACTCGATATGTGGTTTTTGTTGAAGTTGTATTCTGTCAGTCAGATTGTTTTTAAATCTCACAGGATTATTTAACAGAATGCTTATTTATCGGATTAAAAAGCAAGTGATGTCCAATGTTTTGTGGATTTATTGCTTGAATTAACACTGTGATTCACCATTAACTTTTCTTTTCTTTTTAAAGAGATCAACAGGGGGGAAAAAGTCCATAGTGGGAAAGGTCATGGGATAAACTAGACTGGTAAATATTTTGACCATAGTCAACAAAAGATTTGGGGTTGAGGCCTTAAACTAAGTAATAAACAAAAGGAAAACCTATTTCACAAGAAGCATGTCTTTAAATTGCTGAACACTGCCCTACACCCTGTGGGCAGACAGTAAATACAGTCATTCCTTCTTTAATGAAATCATAGGATCTGGGAATAATGCCAACATTGTTGACTAATAATGGTTTTCAAGGTATTGAGTTATATATAGCCTATAGTTTTGCAGAAACTGTTTTATATGTGTTATCTAGCTTCCTTAATTATTACCTTCATGTACTTATAAGGCATTTTCAGTCTTGCTTTAGGTATTTAATATATTGGTTCTATGAATGTATGCGATATAAATTTAAGATGAAGCCTGTGTCCTTCCCATCTTTACCGACTTTTGAACTGTTTTCACTCACGTTAGATGGATGAAATAGCAAAGGGGATTGGCTAATATTTTGGTTCATGAACATTTATTTGTAGGTGTTAACTTACCATCCCTAAGGTCACTAATAGAAAAAATAGAGAATTGTCTCTGGTTTAATAATTTTAGCTGGAAGGTGTCTTGCTCGGTTTGTCAAATGGTAGCATCTGCAGTCTTTCAAGACTCTGAAAGCTGTTCACTGACACTGTTTACACTTTCTTTCACTCTACCTTTTGAATAGATAGGGTGATCTTATGCAGTGTGTGAGAGTGCCTTGGGAGAATCGAAGCTCCATTTCTGAAGTTAGAGAGTTATCTTTCAGGATATTTGAAAATGGCTGTGGTATTTCAGAAGAAAGTGTCTTTTATCTCTCCGGGGGCCTCCTTTAGTCCCAGGAGAAATCCCTGTCAAGCAGATGGAAAGCAGCACAGAATAAACAGCTCTTTGGAAATCCTGTTAGATTGGAACATTAAGAATTTGGCTTCAGCATTTAAGTGAGCCTATTAACAAGACTAGCCGTTCAAAAATGTTAGCAGTTTTTATATGAACATTCCCTTATGTTGAAAAAACTATTATTCTTGAAACACTATCTACATCATTTCACAAATATACCTAGTGGCCAAGAAGAACAAAAAAAATTAACTGTCTTTCACATTGCCCTAACCAGACTGTAGGATGCTCTCACTCCAGGTGTGGCATACACTGGCTGACATGATTTCCCAAGGTATCAATGGGCTTGATAACTCCTACCAGGCTTTTGTAACATAGTTATGCCATGTGGAGTCATCAGAGTTTGGATCTGAAAACTTCTGGAAGCAGTTGTAAGTGAACCATGAAAGATGGATTTCTAAGGACCTATGAGGAGGCTTGGCAATGTGTATACATTGTCATATGATTTTTAATTTACAGAAGTATGATGCGTCCATATTCTTGTCCTTTTATATGGTCTCCAAATTATACAAACATCATTCTCTGCAGAATATGAGCCTCTCCTGGTTCCAAGAAAACTTACCCTGTGCTTTTGTTCTCTCCAAGCCTTCAGTTCTGTTGGGTATTGCAGGCTTGTCGTTGTTACTGTCTTAGAAGATTAAAAGAGACCGAGTCCACATTTAGAATGGGAAAATCATGATAATTTCCTGGAGCAGTTGCTTTGAAGGTGCAATGGCTGACCAGTGTAAGGTGGGACAGAAAGCTGGATTGACCACAGCTTTGGAAAGGGGGATATGGATCCATACAGAATGATGTCAGACCACATATGCTTGTCTTGGAAGCAGATTCTTGACAAAACAATGTGTGCAGAGGCAATTGGAGTCAGAGCCATTTTGAGATTAGAAGGACTAAAGGGAACAAAGATCAAACAGATACATTGAGCAAGAGTGTGAAACAAGCTATCATAACAAACAGGGATACAACTCAGGGCTCCCTAGCAGAGAGAACAGGGATACAGCCCAGGGCTCCCTACCAGAGAGTACAGGGATGCAACTCAGGGCTCCCTAGCAGAACAAACAGGGATGCAGCCCAGGGCTCCCTAGCAGAGCATACAGGAATGCAGTCCAGGGCTGCCTAGCAGAGTGTACAGGAATGCAGTCCAGGGCTCCCTAGAAGAAAAAACAGAGATGCACCCTAGGGCTCTCTGATTTCAGAGCCATATTCCATAATCCTGAGAGTGTTCCACAAGAGCCACAAGTTCCCATTAAGGAAAATGAGCAAGAGTAGCAAGGGCAAGGCAGCTTTAATCTTACTTTGGTTGAACAGAAGACCCACTTGATGGCTGCCCAGAGTTATTGTCTGAGCAAGAAATATCAAAGGAGGTTTGGAAGTCAAAGCTTTATTACTCTCCATAACTATCTGATTCACTCAAGAAAAATGCAAATGAGAACAAAGCCAATCTGTGGTGACAAATCAGAATATGATTGAGGAAGCACTGGGGACCTGATGAGAAGGGAGTCACAGGAGAACTTCTTTGGTTCACTATCTTTCTTCATTATCCCAGCTCACCAAACCAACACCTGAGAACTGCATTTCACTGTATTTTAACTAATAATTAATAAAATAAGAGCAATCAAAACTCTTTTGATTGCTTTTATTTATTTATATAAATAAAACTTCAATTAAGTACAGTTACTTTATGGAGACATGCATAGATTCTCAAGTCGATTCAAGGAGGTTAGATTTTTTTCTCTATGGGATGTGAAAGTGTTTCCCATAATAGTTGGTATCACGGGCCTGTCTTCCCTTCTCTCAGTATCGGTGAGGAAGAATGCTGTTGGCAGACAGAGGAATATTATCAGGCAAACAATAATATTATTACTAGAAAAACCAGCCATTGTTTTCAGCAAGATCTATCACTGGTCACAAAGTCACATTGCCTTTTCCTGTATCCTCTGAGACTCTAGGCTATCTGTTGCAAGGTTGTTTTTACTCTACTGTGACCCTATGATTTTAGGAACTGTGTGTTCTAGTTCTCAGTGCTATACTTCAACATGACCAATATTGAGTAAATTAAGTGTGGAATTGGTTTCTTTCATGTATTCTTGAAACTTGTATAGTAACAACTTTAGTAATTTCTTTTTTAAAAAAATGTAGAATATACTCCTATGGATAACCACACACCCATGTGCATATGTACAGTACCAATTGGACTTAGTGAGGTGCATACATATAGATATCTGTGTGTGTGTGTGTGTGTATGTGTGTGTGTGTGTGTGTGTGTACACACATATATGCATGAAGTTGGGAGAAATAGAAAGAAGGTAGATATGATCAAAACACACTATGTACGTACATGCATGAAATTAACAAAGAATACAGCGAAAATTTTAAATATATGTGTAAATTCATATAAAGGAAATGGATGGTTGGGGTAAATTAACACCATTCCAAAGATAACCTCCATAACTTTGCTTTTCTGTTGTCCCATAGCTGAGATCATGCTGCAAATCCAATGTTATTTACCTTTAAGTGATGTTGTTAGATGTACTTTCTAACACAGGCTTGATAACTATTTCAACCTTTATTTTTAATACAACATTTAAAGCTTTACACATATAGCTAACAAATACCATACTGAGGTACTATGGTTTGGATGTTAAGTGTCTTCCAAAGGTTTTTAAGTTAAAGTCTTAATCCCATAGTGGCACTGTCAGAATATGGGACCCTTTTTTTTGCAGATTTTTTTATTTGAATTAGAAACAAGATTGTTTTACATGACAATCCCAGTTCCCTTCTCCCTCCCATCCTCCCCTACCACCTCCCCAACTAAAACCCTACCTATCACATACCCTTTCTGCTCCCCCTGGATGGTGAGGCCTTCCACAGAATATGGGACCCTTTAAAGACTAAGTGTGAGTCTGTCTCAAATTCAAAAAAAAAAAAAGGTAAAATGGGCTGGCCTTGAGTTCAATTCCTAGTTCTGAAAATTGAGGAGGTTGACACTGGCTAGTTTGAAGACTTGCAAAGCTGTAGTCATTAAGACCAAGTTATGTTGATACCAAGATAAAAAAAAACAGATCAATGAAGCAGAATGGGAGACCCAGTATAAACCCAAACACAATTGGTCAGTTAATGTTCTTTAAACTCACTCTTTTTGAAGAGTGGAGAGTTATTCATACCTACCAGATGTGCATCCAGAGAAAACAACGAAGAAGTGTCTGCATATATCTTTATATGTTTTGAGGATTTCCTGTATAAGCATGGCATCTACATCATCCTTATACATATCTCTCTTCTCCTTCCAACCCCTCACATGTCCCACCCCCTACTAAATTCATCATCTCTTCTCCAATTATTATTGTTCCGTGGAAATACCTATGGTGAAAAGAAAATCCAGGACCAAAATGAGCAATAAAAAGTGGTGGTAAGTAAGAGATCCCCTGGCACTAGGAAGGTGGCTCCATGGATAAAGTGTTTGCTATGCAAAAAAGCGTGGGGCCTGAGTTTGATTTCCCAGAACTCATACAAAGCAGGGCACAGTATCACACATATGTAATCCCAAATCTCCTAAGGTGAGGTAGGAAGCTGCTGAAGTTAGAGGTTCAAATAGCCTGATGCTTGTAGAAACCAACAACATCAACAAAAAGGAGACCATGTCTCAGACAGAGGGAAGCATCAGGATCAATACTCAAGGCTGACCTCTGACCTCCATGTAGATGAGATGGCGCTTGTGCACCTGTGCTCACACACACTTACACTCACACATCAGACACACACACACACACACACACATGCACATGCAAGCAGATACCTTAAGTAACTTTGATTTATATCTTCCACAATATACAGTCACTCAAAATTGAGCACAAATCTATGACAAAGCCTAAAGCTACAAAACTACTAAAAGGAAAGTATTTCATCAGGAAGTGATTTCTCAAGCCATTTAGGCATAATTTCAGCAAGATATATAAAATGCCTACCTAAATGAATATGTGAAAACATTATATATAGCATTTAAATATTTAAAATAAACCCCATCAAAGGGTAAAGCTCTGCTGCTTGAAATAATGAAAAAATGGGGAAACTACAAACTAGACAAAAGTATTTATAAAATATGTACTTGGTAAATGGCTTGCATTCCATCATTTATTCTATTTATTTTCAGTTTTATGGAGTGCATGCATTGCTATGGCACATGTATGGAGGTCGGAGATCAACCTGTGGGTGGCTGCTGGCTCTTTCCTTCCACCAAGTGGTGCCAGGAATCAAATTCAAATCATCCAGACCCAATGACTTTAGCCACTGGACCATCTCATTTACTCTATGAAGAGTTCCTAACTCAATAATAAGTCAACTTAATAAAAATGTGGGAAAAATTGAACACTCACATCAAAAGAAGATACACAAGTGACCAATAAAACCTTTAAAGATTCTTTACCCCATTGTTCACCAGAGATAAAAAATAAAACACCAATAAAGTGCCACAAAAACCTACTAGAATGGTTAAAATTAGAAACACTGACAATGACAAGTGCTGACAAGGTTGTAGAACAACTCCCATTCTCAAAAGTTGCTGGTTAGAATGGAAAATGCAACCTCTACTTTGGAAAACTGTTTATTAGCTTCACTTCATATTTTCCCAAATTACATCCCCCAAGAGACTTTTAAGCTAATGTTCATTGAAGCCTTATTCATAAGAACCCAAACTGAAAAGTACCCAACCATCACAAGCCACTATATGAATAAAACAATTTTTAGCAACTTGTTTATCAGCAATAAGAAGAAATGAATTATTAATACATATGGCAATTTGGTTAGATCTCAGAAATTACATAAAATGTGCTCAATTGTGTAATTCATTTATCTGAAATTCTGGAATAGGCAAGACTACAGTGGTATGAAACAAAATAATGTTTCTCTGAGAATGTATTAAGTATGGCTTCAAACTAAACCATACTACTGGAATTCAGTTGTGGAGAGGGAAGAGGGATTATCAAAGAATCCAAGACAGGGCTGGAGAAACCCACAGAAACAGTGGATCTGACCTAGTGAGAGCATGGAGACCCTAGTCATAAAGCTGGGAAAACAGCATTGGACCGAACCAAGCCCTCTGAATGTGGGTGCCAGCTAGGAGGCCAGGGCAGTCTTTGGGACCTCTAACAGTAGAGCCAGTCTTCAACCCTAGAGCACAAATGGATTTTGGGAGCTCATTCCCTATAGAGGGATACTATTGCAGCCCAGAAACAGCAAGGAAGGCCTGGGCCCTCCCCCAAACAATATGACAGAATTTGAGGGTCCCTGGTGGAGGGCCTCACTGTTCCTGGTGAGGAGTTGGGGCATGAGTTGGGGGGGGGTTGTGTGGAACATGGGAGGATGGAAGGGTGAGGGAATGGGGGGGATGAATATGTAAATATGAGTGACAAAGAATTTAAATTTTAAAAAGTATGGCTTCAAGGTACATATCTTTATTATAGTTGTAGGTTATAAAATTTTATATAATTGCCAACATTCAACTCAGATTATTCATTTAGTTCTATTAAAGAATCCTATCATTTGTAAGTTATACCTTTATAAGCATGGGGAGGTATTGTGGGAAATTACCAATATGGAGCCAGGTAAAAATACAAGGGAATTTAATAGGGAAAAGCCTTACTTACAGAGCGACCTAGCCAGCCGGCGGGGCAGCAGTAAGTACAGCAAGCCAAAGATGAAAGTGATAAAAGGGTTTGCCACGTGAGCACCCCTCACTCTTAAACCTTCCCTACATGACCCTGACCACGCCATCATAGGCATGGTCAGGCACACCTGTAGCCAGCCCCTAAGCAGGAATGGCTACAGCATCCCTTACAGGGAGGGTATGATTAATCTTAATTATCAATGTGACATTATTAAGAAATCTCTAGGAGATACAAAATGCAATGAATGAAAGACCTTGGAACACTCAACTCTAAACAGGATGTCTCCACCAAGTCCCTCCCCTTGGTGCTGAGGGAAGCTTGTGGAAGAAAAGGAGGAAAGAAT
Organism: Cricetulus griseus; assembly: GCF_003668045.3. Taxonomy (NCBI): domain Eukaryota; kingdom Metazoa; phylum Chordata; class Mammalia; order Rodentia; family Cricetidae; genus Cricetulus; species Cricetulus griseus. Next base: position 344,842,374 of record NC_048595.1, read on the forward strand.
GTAAGAGTCAGAGGGGAAGGAGGGTACCAAGGAAACAAGACCTTCTAAACAAGCAGGACTGACACACATATGAACTCATAGAGACTGAAGCAGCGTGCACATGGCCTGCAAAGGTCTATACCAGGTAGGGTCCTAGAGCTGAAAGAAGTAGACACATGCCCTATCCCTAACCCAGAAGATATTTCCAATTGATAACCACTTACAATTGAAAATTTTACTTTTTCCAAGGGAGTCTCACTGGGGAAAAAAAACTACTCTTAAGGGTAGGCTCCATGCCCAGCAGTAGATGACCAACAGAAAATGAACTCACTGGAATCTTTGAAGGTTCTTTGCCTCATAGTGTCATGCCAGGGTTGTTGGTTTTTTTCTATTTCAACTTCATCTTTTTATTTGTATTTATTTATTTATTTATTTATTTATTTTTAGACCTACAGGTCCTTTGCATACATATGATGGCTTCCAGTTTTACACTTTTATGGAATTCCAGAGTGTGTGGACAAATGGGTTTGTTTATGCATCTATATCAGTTTCTTGTGTCTTTTCTTGAACTCTTTTTCTTCTCTTTTTTCTTGTTGTTCTATTCCAATGTGTTAATTTTGTTTAACCTTATTGTATCTTGTTTTGCTATTGCCCCTTCGGGGAACCTGTATATTTTTTTAATGAGAGGTAGAAAGGGGGTAAATCTGGGTGGGAGGAGATGTGGGGGTAACTGGGAATAATAGCTAGGGGGACCAAAATCAGAATATACTAGATAAAAATCCATTTTCAATAAAAGAAAAAAAGAGAAATGTCTAGGAGCTAAATAAAGTAGAGCACTGTGTGTGCCCTTGACAGTGTCTCCACAGCTCGCTAATCGTTTCAATCGACCATGCAGGGGTGATGGTACTGTGGAAAGTGGAGTCTAGTTGAAGGCTTTATCTTTCCCTGGGCCTCCTGTCCACCATCAAGTGATCTGTTCTGACACTCTTTCCCTGCTAAGATTAATTCAGACTTTTGAAACTGTCTGCCCAGAAATCCATCTTTTTAAGATTTTATGCTAGGCATTCTGTCACAGTGGTGATAAAGCCAATGACCACAGAGTGTGGGGAAGCCTGCTTTTTCTGAGCAAAAATACTGGCCATTGGGACAGGAACCAAAAGGGTGGCTTTTGCCTTTTATCTTACATATTCAAAGTTATTTGAAACTTATTTCAGCAAATATGCTATCCTTCTTTGTGTTACAAAAAAAAATCAATTCAATGGTTTTACAGAGTAAAATTTTAAGTTCTCAGTCCTGAGGGGGATGTTTGTCAAAAGTCAAATCAGCTATTTGTCACAGGGATGTTGAAGAAGTTGGGGGAGGGAGAGAGGGAAGGAGAGCTTCCCAGAACTCTATCATCTCATTGTCATGATCAGAAATAGGGTTACAAAGGTGGACCCTGTCAGGGTGGGTGGCATTATTTATTTAAAGCCTCATCTAAACACTCCTCAATTCTGCAATGTAAAGGATCAGTTCAAATCATGTTTTCTGGCCAGGTGCCACGTACCCAACCTTACCTTAGATGGTATAAAGAGTTCAAAGAGGAATTCTAAGTCAAAACTGAAACATTTAGAACTCAACTCTGCTAACCTTTGAGGTGTAGCTATTAACCAGACCCCTCAACTACCAGTTCTACTATGATCCCTCCAGAAGGAAAATAGCTACATTCCTTCTCAAAAACCCCAGCCTAGCAGAAGTTATCCTTAACCCAACTAGTGAGTTTTTAAAGACCAGAACAAAATCAAACCACTTAAAAAACATAGAGTGTACAAGACTCAGGCACACTGATGCTAGAGATGAATCAGGGCTATTTATGAAAGCCTGGGTCATGGGACCAAACTCACAGCTTTCTTTGGTCATCTCAGTCATCCTTAGGATGGGGTCCATCAGTCCTAACTATCTAATTCTCAGAGACTCTTGTGCCAAAATCAGTATGTCACAGAACGTGAATGCAGACAGCAGATAAAAAGTAAAGCCTTTATAACAAATAGAGGTGCTGCATCTTCACACAAACTCACACACAGAGAGATACACACAGAGACATTCACACCAAGAGACACACTCACAGACATATACTCACATATACACACCCGCATAGACATAGACTCACACACACACACACACACACACACACAAACAGGCATACTGCTCCAGCATCCCTCCTGTACCTATGCCTCGTGGGTTATCCTCAGAGAACCACTAGTATCTATGGCAGCCTGAGTCAATTACTAAAAATGAATGTTTGACATCATAAATGGTTATCTACACTGCTGAAAAAAAGATAGCTTTAATTTAGAACTGGTCCCATCTTCTTTTTTAATTCTGGGACTGACCCCTAGCAAAATGATTGTTAATGACTTGAGTAACTAAGCTAGAAGTCTTTGGGACTGTCTAGGGGAAATTCTCTACTGAGGCCAAAAATGTCTGATTAAGACTGTTTGTGTCTAGTATTAATTACTCCAAGGGCCATTTGTTATCTGTTGCCCTGAGTCCCTACTTAGTCTGTGGGATCGAATTACACAGAAGAAAGCTGTGAACATGTAGCCCCACATAGCTCACTTGTCTCGAGACAGATAAGGTGGTGTACAGCGTTTCTTCTCTCATAGAGAAAGAAAATCATCACTATTCCCTTGATTTCAGAACTAATGATTTAATAGAGCTTGGTCTTACAGCACAAACCGCATGATGTCAGATTTCACCACGGAGCTTTTCCTGTGCGTTCAAGAAAACACATAAACCTGCCTGGAGACATAAAATTCACTAGATGAGTCCTCCAAAGGGTGTTCCAACTCTCATCACCCTCATGTCCCAGCTTAGTATCCCACACACCCCCCCCCCGTGTTCTGGACCTTTTCCTGAACTGAAAAATAGTAACCAAAAGTGGGGGGAACATTAATATGTGTGTAGGAAATAAAAATATGTGAGGGAAAATAAACAAAGACACCATGAGTAGAAATGACTCGGAGAGGCAAGACGGCAAATCAAGCAAGATGGCTTCATTCCCAGACACTGAGCATCTTGCATGTGCAGTGCCTCTTTCTCCCTGCATCCAGGTGGTGGCGCTGGTGCTCTTTCTGCCTTACCCTGTGGGCAGTATTCGGCTTGTGGTCCCTAAAACAGCAGGAATTCCTTAGGAAAAGATGAAGGACACGACTGCTTGGAGCTGGTTCTGTTGAAACAAACCTAAAAACAACATTCAGATATTGGGCAGAGCCTCTGCAGTGTTTTTACGGTGCTTTTAAAGATGGCTGAACAGGACAATTTATATCCGGAACTATCCACACAAAAGCCACTATCACATGGGGCAGTTAACATCGTTCTTAAGGACTTGCATAGGTCAAAGCTTTTGCAGATTTCCCCATCTTGTTATTCTACACAGCGTCAGATTTAAAGCATGCAAAGAAGCCTATTGACTAGCTGGCACAAGGTCATCTTGCCAGGTTGGTGAAAAAGTTATCTTGTCTTCTGTTGAGTGAGCAAAGACATCAAATGACTAAGACACAGCTGCATGGTTGTGTGAAATTTCCCACAATATTTTTTCATTTGGTTAAGCTAATGAATTCTCTAACCATGTTACAAGGGATTTGGAGTACATAATTTGCAAATAAACAGTTTCTTGTGTGTTTACAACACTCAAAACTCAAACAGAAATGAATCTAGGTTGCAAATAGAATATCTTATACACTCAAGAAGTCCTAGAGAATAGCTACTCACATTGTTCATCACTCTGATGCCTCTGCATCATAACTCATAAATAAGTGCAGTCTGAGTCCTTCCTTCTCTTTTATGTTCCTCAATATAGCTAAATATTACCATGGACCCTGTGGTGGCACACATAAAACACTAGTGATGGATTGCCCTTTGGTCTCCCAATAGCCTTTATCACCAACCTTCTTGGTGGTTGTCTAAAACCCTACTATCAACTCTCCAGGCAAGAGAAAACATGGACTGTAGTAGTCATTCTGGAACTGAATGTCATAAGGGAGCCTACCACTCAATTAAGTACGATCAGAACTCACAGGGAAACTAAAGAGATGTGGAATTGACAACAAAGGTGATGATGTGTTCATTGGTCTTGAGTACCACCTACCACTGTGCTGTTCATGCAAGCTGCACAGCATAGGTGTGTTCTTACTATGGAAGAGAGTGGGGCTGTTTACTAAACAGATTTCACTATGACCCTAGAAACTCACATACATCAAAGGCATGTCTGTCCTGGATGCTTGAATAGCACCTTGTTCATGATATTGATGTCCTCTTGCTACATGGTTTTGTGTTCCCTGAATTAAGACAGCACTCACTCACATTAGTTCATGTTCATCCCGCCTATGCCTTCTGATATAATGAAAAACAAAGCAAGCAAAAAGATTTACTAGAAGTCCATGTTTAGCCAAAATAAAATCCAAACCTAAGAAGTTTGGCTATTTATCTAAAAATCAGACCAAACAAATGAACACAAACCAGGCAAGCCCCATCAACGGCTGTCTGTTATGGGTTTTACCATATCTTCTCTCTCATGAGCATCGTAGCAAAAAAGGTTGTTTTCAGATTCTTAAACACACACTGATAAAGCCAAGCTGAAGAGATATGTGATACTGTTATCACTTGGATAACAGGTTCACTCCAGGCTTCTTGGAATGTATACACCAACACTATCCTCATCCAACTTCCCTTTTGGTTCCCTTTCCACGTTTTATAAAACAAACCACTTTCCTTTCAGATAAATGCTATGGAACAAATGTTTGCAGGCCTCTGACCATTTCCAGTTCCCTGAAACCCTAATATAAGTTGGTGACTACAACAATGAAACAGGTTGTGGCCAAGAGTGTTTGGTTTTGTGAGATTTTTGAAATGTAGGTAAGGTGACTCGTTTCTGCTCCTACCATCCCTAAAGCCTTCTTTTCCCAGGATCACTCTGGTTAGAATAACCAGTGAGGCAGACAATCATACTCTGCACTTGGGCACCAGAACTCTGTTGTCTCTCCTCATATTGACTTCCCATTCAAATTCAAACCCTCAGAAACCAATGCCCTGACTCCTTGCTCCTATCGGTGTCCAAAGGATAAAGCAGTTTGTTAAAAATGATTCTTAAAATGTTCCTAAGAGTACAGACCCCTGTCATGCATCCTTCCCACTCCTTCCCACCACTCCACCACTGCCCCGTGATGCAGACTCATGGAACCTTCAGATAGCACAACTCAGTGTGAAAATCTCCATACTAGCCATGTGTGATGGCTCACACCTCTAATCCCAGGACTCAAGAGGCTGAGTCTAATTTACCTTGAGCACAGGAAATTTAAGTGCTACCTGTCCTCTGCCCCCTAATTGAGCTGTTTGGCAGAATCTGAGAAAAAAACCTGAAAGAATATACTTAGGTGATAAATCTCCTTGAATAACTCCTCTATAGTTTTGAGCAATATCCAAATATTCCACTCCCAGAAAAAGACGTTATAAGGATGGTGTGCCATGGATGTGTGAACATCTGGGATAACCTTGTCTAAGCAGACTTTGTCATACCATCTGCTTTCACACTTTTCCCTATCTCTGCCGAATAGTTGGTGCTCTTCAACCACGTATTCAAAGTGGCTGTTCTAGGAGGAGGAGTGGATCTAGGGGGAGGAGTGGGGATTGTGAGGAGTGGAGATAGGGGAAAGTATGGTCAGGATGTAAGATGTGTAAAAAATAAAACTTTTTAAGAAACTTTAAAGTGCATTCTAAATATGCCTCCTGGTCTCCACGATGCAAAGACTGTTCACAAAGTCTTCTAGAAGTTAAGTTCATCCTCTCCCTGGTGAACTGACTGGTAGATCCCCAAATGCGCTCTCCTCATGGTTCATCTACTTTAAGTCTCCTCAGTAGCCTTTCATACTTCACCTAAACTCTTCTTCCATGAAGCTTTTAGACAACATATCCCCAGCACCCACACATATGCTGAGAAGCACTGCACCCCACTTGTAGTGCCAACACTCAGGAGGCAGGGACAAAGGATGCTCTGTGGCAAACTGGCTAGCTAGACTAGTGAACCAGCCAGATCTGGGCTCAAGTGAGGAGATCCTGTGTGAATACAGAAGGTGATAGAGAAAGACACCTAACCTAAATCTATGCTTTCACATACAAACACAGACCTGTATGTGCACTCGTGTGGGGGTACACACACACACACACACACACACACACACGTGGAATTTTGAGCTCTATTTCAGATTGCCAATTACAGACTGCATTTTAGCAAGATCCTGGGAGAATTGTATGTAAGCTAAAGTTTGAAAGGCCCTGTTATTGTTATGGTCTAAGCTTCTTTTGACCTTTCTACATTGCTTCTCTTAATTTACTGCATGGAATTGTTCCATTTTTCAATGTGACATTACATTTCACTTTGATGCATTCACAGTTCCTTCGCCTTTTTAGAAGCAAGTATGTGAGTCAATTAATAGATATAACTAGGACATCTGTATTTAAGAACTTAAAATCTGAATTTTTTCACATGCTGGAAAAGATACAGAAAGGTGCATTCATGTGACATTCAAACTGCTCTTTAGAGAGAGAAAGCAGAAGGACTCTTCATCCTCTGATCCACTAGCAGAAACATTTGTGCAAACAAATAAGATCCACGGTAGGAAAGTGTGGGGTATCAGAACCTAGAGACAAAGTTCCAGCAAATCCTTGACAAATAACACATTCACTCGCAGTATTCTGTGCCTCAGAGGACAGTCTCTGCCCTCCAGATTCATGTTCTCTGGCGTCATGGGAGTCATAGCCTCCAGAGGAAGAAACAGGAAGCAACAGAGAAGACAATGCCTTTGAGGAAGTGAGAGGGGATTGGATGTCAAAGACATTCTTTAAGAAGTTAGATATGGGAATACCGAGTGGGTGGTGAAGTAATATGACTAAGGTAACAATACTTGGCATGAATTGCCTTCTCTCTCTCTCCTCTCTCTCTCTCTCTCTCTCTCTCTCTCTCTCTCTCTCTCTCTCTCTCTCTCTCTCTCTCTCTCTCTCTCTGTTCATCCATGTCTATATTCGATGTGCTTCTGTCAAATTTAAATTTCAAACATTCAGAAAATTTGCAAGAACCACATCACCTGTCATGAACATATTGCCACCATCTACTTTATCTTGCACATCTGTTTTCCTTTCCTCCTCTCTTCCCTTTCTCCTTCTCTGTAACTGTGCCTCCTTGCCTATTTGTCTGTAACTATCTGATTGTTTTTAACCACTTGAAAGTAAGTTATATGGGTCATATCCCTTTACCCCTCTGTATTTTAGCATGCAATTTCTCTGAGGCAGGGTCTAACTACATAGCCCAGACTGCCCTTGAAGTCACAATCCTCCTGCTTCAGTTTCCAAAACACTGTTGAACTGCAGGTGTGTTCCTCCACACCCAGCTTTAGTGTGTGTTTGTCTTCCATAATCACATTTTCTTAGTTTGAAACTTGCTAACTTCCAGAGCTTTCTCACAGTGACTGCATCTATCCTGGCACACTTTCAACACTAAAATGACTACATTCCGCTGATTAATAACTTCAACTTGTTCCCCTGTTCTGACCCTTCAGAATTTTCAATGTGATTTACTCTTGCAAGCATCAATTTCAATATTACACCAAGCTTTCCGCCCACAAGCTCTCAGCTCCACTGTGTTCCCGTTGTCCCTTCCACCAGACTATTCCTACTAACCAGGCTATGGTCATGCAGAGCCAGGGGTGGGCACTGAATGTTCTCACTTCATGGAGTTAGATAAAGCATTTGGTCTGCAATCTATTCCATCATCCTTAGAGAAAAATCATTTTTTGAAAATATAAGGCTATTCTTATGGATTGTGTCAGGCTTTTGGCTGCTGTTCAGATAATTGTCCCTCAGCATCTGCAGGAGATGAAGGACAGATCTGAGAATGAACAAATGCAGCCAGGTACTGGTTTCATAAATTAAATAGTTAATGCTCAGTCTTTCAAAGCATGAAAACAAAAACCATCCTGTAATACTTTGTATAATGAGATAAGTCACACTATGTCCTTTTATGCCCAAATCAAACTATACATATGATCCTTGGGAATCAGCCTAGGTTTTGGTTGTCTTGTAGCAGGCTTTCTCTTAGGCCACCAACCAGCTCCCAATTCATGACACCAAGAACATTTTATTAATTATGAATGTTCAGCCTTATGTTTGTCCTACTAGTTCTTGTAACTTAATTTAACCCATTTCTATTCATCTACCTTTTGCCTCATAGCTTTTTTACCTTTCTTTCATTCTGTATGTCCTACTTTGTGTCTGGCTAGCTAGCCTCAAGCGTTTCCCTTTCTTTCTCCCTTGTTCTCTTCTCCTCTCTCTTCCCTCTGCCCACCACCCCCACCTAGCTCCTTACTGCCTAGCTCTTGGCCATTCAGCTTTTTATTAGACAACTCAGGTGCTTTAGGCAGGCAAAGCAACACATCTTTACATCGTTAAAAAATGCAACAGAAATATAACACACCTTTCTTTACATAAAGTAATATTCCACAACATATGTCATGGAATCTTTTCCATTCCCCAGAACTTGTGTGGTTTTATAAGATTCTGTGTCAAAACAAAAGGATTCTGTGACAATGAAACCACAATTGTTTTGCTTATACTCCTATAAATCACAAAACAGATTCAAACAAAGTTTCTTGTAAATTCAGAAATTGGCTCCAGGTTTATTTTCATTATTTTAAAGTGTTAGCACTAATTTCTAATTATATTTAGTGCATAGATAGAGACCAGGAACCAAGAAATATGTGTGTCCAAGCACCCATCACCTTGTAAAATCTAAATCCACCCACACAAACTAGGACTTAGAACAAATAAGAACTCTTCCCACCACCCTCCCCAGGACTTAGAACAAATAAGAACTCTTCCCACCACCCTCCCCATTAGACAGCTAATGGAATGTATTAAGTCAAGACTATAAGAAAATCATTAATACATGCCTGTTTCTCCTTTTTGCAAGTGAATATGTATGTATGTATTATGATATGAATGTCTGTGTAGGCACATGTCTCCACCACTGTGTATTCATATGTGGAGACTTAGTTAATGTCAGTTGTCATCCTTGACTGTTTTCTGATTTTAGATTGAGGCAGTTTCCCACTTGAACCAATTCGAATGGTCTAGCTATTCAGGTGTCTCCAGAATCTCCTCCACCACCAAAAGACTGGTATTAAAGGCAGGTTGACACATTTGCCCAGAGTTTATATGAGTTCTGGGGATCTGAACTCTGGTCCTCACATTTACACAGCAAGTACTTTACCCACTGAGCCATCTTCCCTACCCCTAATATATGCCTTGACAAGGCTTAGCCTTTGAACTATGTTTTTCAAAGATACCTCTACTTGCTTCTTAGGGATCACCTGTGATGATACATCAATATAAAAGTACAATTTAATACCAGCAGACACACTGCAAGACGTTCTCAAGCACACTCCTTGGCCTGGAAGGCAGTATCTCTTTCTTTTCTGCTCTATTTCCCCATCTTTCCATGAGTAAATCACCCATATGTGCTTTAAGGTCTGTGGCTCTCTCCAAGGAACATTCAATGTACCACCACCTTCAAAAGCAAGGCAACTTGCTCACTAAGGTTGGGGAGGGGATATCCTTCTGTATATATGTTTCTCTTATTGGTTGATGAATAAAACACTGTGGCCAATAGAGGCAGGGATATAGACGAGACTAGGAGATGAGGAGAATTCTGGGAAAGGTAGGCAGAGAAAGTCTGCCAGAAAGGGACAACATGTAGCCACCAAAGGAGTTAGATATCTCCAGTAAGATAAGACCATGTGGAAATACTTAGATTAATAGAAATGGGTTTATAATTAAGACAGAGCTAGCCAATAAGAAGCCCTAGCTTCCTGCCAACAGTTTTATAATTAATATAGCATCTGTGTATTTATTTGGGGCTGAGAAGGGTGGCAGGATCAGGCAGACAAGAAAACCTCCACCACAGTAGGTGCTGCTGATTGCAATAAAAGGAGTCCATAATTGGCTATTTATGAAAAATGTCTATCAATAGTATGTACATACACAAAATCTTGTTTTTTAAGAAAAAAACAAAAGTACCATGCTAGCTCTACTGAGTCCAAAGATTGGGTAACTATTTTTCCACAGAATGTACCTTAAACCAACATTAAAGAACTGAACAAATTAGTGAATAAAGCATATAGCTTTATTTGACATAATACATAAGAAGATTCAACTGTGAAGACCAAAGACAGAAGGGTGGAAGGGGAGGACCTTCTAACAGACATCTATGAGAAAATAGCAAACTATAACAAAGGTGCTTGAATAGTTTATTCAGGAATATTGTTTCCTGTTCTTTTTCTCTCTTTTTTTTCATTTATTTAGTAATAAAATCATTAAAGAAAGAATCAAGAACATCAAGTGTGCTCCTAGAAGACCTCCATTAAACTGTTGAGCTAGTTATCTCTAAAGGCTATACTCTCAAAGGTGGAATTCCAGTGTGACTGGCCCATGTGTATGTGTGTTTGGAGTGGGGAAAGTGGGGTGTTTGCCTGGATGTGAACAATTGCTCCTTACATAGTTCTTTGGAAAGTATGAATTTTTGCATATTAAGTGGTCTTAGAGTAGACCCTATCTATGCAGAGAAAATTTCAAACATGAAACAAGTATTGCTGAGACATATAATGGTCCTTTGCAAGTATTTAAATGTTCTTTTTACATTAGATAACTTGTGTAAGAGGAAACATGATTTAAAATGAAATGTAAGCATATTGAATGGTTATGAAGCTTCAGCATGTAGTCTTACAGTATTGGCATCTTTGAGAAATAATATTTAATCCAAGATGATTGGAGAAGATGAATCAGAGGCTAAAGAACACTAAATAAATACTTCTGCTGTCTAAAGTGAAATTGCTTTTGGGCATTCCTCCATCTGTAGAGAAGCAGGAGACAAGATTAATGTTTGTTTGATATTCTCGCCATTAGGTATAAAGCTTAGTCTTCATCGAGAAAAGAGAATCACTTGAAGCTTCAAAAATGGGGGACAAAAAGCCTTCAGCTAAGGAAGGAAAAGTTTAAACTAGGTATTAGGGAAAAGAATGTTCTTATAAACAAGACCCACAGAGTATTCATGTTGGGGCCCAGAAGAAGTCAAAGAAGATGCCGTGCAAAACAAGGGGGAGAGTCTCAACAAGATGTCACAGGAGTAAAAAAAAAATGGCTTGAAAATGCAAGAGACAAGATCTGTTTCATATTCTCTAAAAACTGGGCCATTTAATAACAATCCATGTTCAAAGCAACAGAGAAGAGGAGTAAATCCTAGAAGACTGCTGTAGTTAGCTTCAGCTGTTGACAAAACCGAGAGTCTACTGGGAAGAATGACCTCAGTGAAGAATTGTCTCCATCAAATTTGCTTGTGAGCATGTCTGTGGGGGCATTTTTTTGAATGCTGATTGGTGTAGGAGGGCTCAGCTCACTGTGGAAAGTACTACCCCTATGCAGGTGAGCCTGGGATGTGTAAAACAGATAGCTGAATGTGAGTCTGAGAAGAAGCCAGTGAGCATTGTTCCTCCCCTTCAGTTCCAATCTCCATGATCCTGCCCTGAGTTCCTGCCTTGGCTTTCCTCAGTGAGAGATCACAACCTTAAAGATGAAGGAAACACTTTCCTGTCCAAGTTGCTTTGTTCGAATGTTTATCACAGTAACAGAAAGTAAACTAGAACAAGGACTGTCCTTCATCCTGACATCTCAAAAGGCTTTTGGAAATATGCAAAGATAAGCATATCACAACAAAGTAGAAAGGTTCAAAGGTGAGCACAGAGATCCAAAATTTCAAGCACATGGACACATATTTTTAATTCCTTGAAGCCTTATAGTGAACTGGAAGATCACTTCATAGGAAGCTCAAAGACAAGGCATGTACAACAGATCAGCTTTTCTTTTTCTTTTTCTTTTCTTCTATTTCAAGAGATTGTTTCTCTATGTAACAGCCCTAGCTACTATGAAACCCACTTTGTAGACAAGATGGGACTCCAACTCACAGACATCCAACTGCCTCTGCCTCTGCCTCTGCCATTGCCTCTGCCTCTGCCATGGCACCTAAGTTAATTGATCTTTTGTGGTTTGGCATGAGCACCCAAGATCATTCTTCTTCCTGGTCTTGAAGATCAAATGAGCATATTACATGAATGAAAACAATCACAACAAGAGACAAATAAATATGGAAGTGTCATATCATTCAAGTTCTAGAATGAGGACTAAGGATGTGGTAGAGCACATTTCTAGATAAATAAAGTCCCATGTCCAAACTACAACACCACAATTTAAGGAAAGTGATGAAGGAAGGAATGGAAGGAAAGAGAGGAGACAAGACTTAAATACAGAATAGGTAGGAAATAGCTAGGAATCGTGGTTCTTTTGGGCTGAGGAGTTAAGTACATTTTCTCTAAGAAGATGGTGGTCAAATTCTGTGTGAAGATAATGCATGCTGATGAGAGAGCATTCTAGGCAGAATGAGCAAGATCCTTGAAGGGAGTATACGCTTGGTATGTGTTCAAAACAAAGATGAAGAGAGCTGTCAAGAGTGAGAGAAGATGATGTCATATAAACAGACAGGAGCTCATGTGCATCTATCAACCAGAGCAATTAGTCTGGATCTCATCCTAAGATGGACTGAAAACATTCCAAGGTCCTTTACCTATGATAAAGGTTCATCTTTCCCCCTTCATTTCTTAGTCTCTGCTTTCTTGAAGTGAAGTTTGTATTGTGCTCTTTCTGTCCCTTCCTTACACACAGGTTACATTCCCTGTTCCCTAGAAGACAGATTAGGTCATATGACTCTGTACTTGATACTAGATTATGAATAGATTTACATAGACAGAAGTCTTTGTCAATGAAAGGCCTCAAACTCTCTCTTCTTCTGTTATATCAACCAATGTCACATGTCCAAATGACACTCAGCTGTTAAGATGCTGAAAGCTGTTTTCCGATTCAGCTCTTCAGTACAAAGCAGATTCAAGAAACAGAACTGTTTGTGTGTCTGAGTCACTGAGATGTTGGACCTGTTAATAGAACATCCTCTCAATTTCTCTGATTAATATACCTCCAAAATGTTCTTTGTTGAAAAATAAGTTCTAAACTTAGCGGCTGCCAGTCCATGCAAATCACTTTTATAGCCCCCGATGATTGCTTCTCCAATATAAATTCAATCAATATTCCTTCTGATCTTTGATTTCTCGAAACATTTTCTTTTTCATTCCTCTTCCCAGCTTCAGTCACTAAGAGACATAAAGCATTGTCATCACTTGCTAATAAATCAAGAAACTAACATAAAGTTCATGCATTCTTGTTCAGAAAGAAGAGCGCAGTTCATAGTTTTTTTTTTTTTTTTAGTTTTGAAAGATGATGTGTTGCTCATAAACTGCTGCCATTCAGACTGGAGGAAAGATTTCACAAAGGGGAGCAGAGCATAAGGACACCAACTCCACTTCTATACTCCAAACAATACCTAAGTCCCAAGGGAAGAAGTGACATTGCTTATCTCCTATATTTCTCTTTTCAAACACATCTGTGAGGATATACATGTAGTTTTTGCTAACTCCCTCTAAGTTCATTATACATATCATATCTGTTTGCAAACCCCAGTCAAGCACAAGTAGAGAAAGATAATAATAGTAATAATAATATAGACAAAATTGGACTTCGTCAAAAATTTAGAAAATTGTATCAAATGATACTGTCAAGAAAATAAAAGATAAGCTACAAAATAAGCAAAATTATGAATCCAAATTATTTGATAAGGGACTAGTATTCATCATATGGAAGGCATGAATTCTCTGGTTGGTGTTCTACCCACTTGCAACTTCTAGCTTCAGTTTCCCTAAAGTGAAAGCGCATGCTCTGATTCCATCTGTCATTTGTGGTCTTTTCATTCTTTGATAAGCTGTCTTGCCTACACGGACTTAACCGAATTTACCCTGAAACTTTATCTTCATCTATTTTTTCATTTTGTGATTCTCTTTTCACCTTTCTGTTTTACCAATTCACAGAGTGCTTAGCTTGTGTCATTTCAACAGCACTGGAAAACTGAACTAACAGAGCTGCTCAGCAGGCTTCAGAGAAGAACTGACTGCACACTTGGACTCAGCCTGTCCCTAAGCTTGACATCAGACAATGGGCTTTCCCTGGGAATGGAAAGAGAGGCTAATACAGCGAGATGAATACAAGGACCAGTTAGCTTGTGTATGCACACGTGTGTGTGTGTGTGTGTGTGTGTGTGTGTGTGTGTGTGTGTGTGTGCAATTTATAAACATTTTTAAGAGAGGCAGGGTAGCTTTTGGCTCAGAGGGTGCAGTTCATCAGGGCACGAAGCACTAGCTCATACATATCTCCATAGAGCAATCCCAGCTCATCTGGCTTTCTTCTTTGACCTTTAGTCCTTGCTATTAGCATATATTAATCAAATATAATGATGGCTTTCATTATGACATTTTATGCATATATATAATGTCTTTTGATGATATCCCCCTCCCATTATCCTCTGGCTCTCATTTTTTTTAATTCCTGATGATTATTTTAGAAAATTTCAAGTCAAATTAAACTTACTTCCAAATCACAGAGAGTAACAACATCATCTGACATGATATGGCAAACAGCCTTGGCATGACTGACATTTAGAACATGGCAGGTGCTCATGGTATGTGACAGTCTTTGGTTCTACTTTGAAAAGCATTGAGGAAATGGCAGGATCTTGTTTGAGAAAGCTGGCTGGCCCAGCAGCTTGTTCTTAGGGGCCATCAGAAGTGAGAATCTACCAGTACCACTGGGTCTGTGTGAGCTAGTCCTCACAACCCACCAAGTCCAGTGTGATCTACTTCTAATCCCAAAAGGAGATGGCATCTGGTTTGCCCTTTGACCCATATCCCTGTCTGTCTACTTGGGTCTCCTCAAGCTGTCATGAAGCATCATTTCTGCCTTTCAGCCTTTGTTTTTCTAGCATTTCCACAGAAAGATGTCCAGACTCCAAATATTTCCCACTTTGCAGCCTGGATTGCCATGGGACATTCTTTCATGCCAAGCTCTGTAGGCTATAGTAAAGACTGCATTAGGGACAGTTACCTGCCAGCTAGCCATCGGCCTCTGCTCTGACCTGAATTCACAGAGGGCATAGTCACTCAACAACTTAATCAATGAACCCCTTTGGCTTTAGGGTGGCAGGGGCCAAGAACTCCATCAAAGGAGCCTATGTGCTTTCAGCCACTCAGAAGATTCCAGTTGTTTCCAGCAGGCCTGAGAGATTAAAATAAACAAATAAGAAAATGTCAGGTTGCCCTCGCATTTCTTCAGAGACCTGGTGCCAGCCAGGGCCACTGCCGACATGCTGTCCCCAGAGAGACTGTGGTGGTGCCCGTGAGGCCAAACCATGCAACCAAAGCTTTCCCTGCACTAAGTGCCCACCATTCTCTCCTCACTCCACTCTGCATTTCTAATAATTCATAAAATACCCATTCCTGTATAATTACCAACTGCACGAAAAGTCCTCAAGCTGTCTCTCCTGGCACAAAACTCATCTCAGTTGAGGCTGCCATTGGCAGCCCTTGGGTATATTAACACTTTTAAGAGTGTCTGGTAACAAAACCTTGGCTGCAAAGTCCAGCAGTTTCTTGTCTTCAAACTGTCAAGGGTTGTGGATTTGCCTGTGTGGCAGCAAATGCCCGGCCTAGACAAGAGTGGGGTCTCCAGGATGGCATTACTGTGTAAATACACAACCTCTCCACATGCCCTTAGTCTTTATGCCTTTGTGGGCTTTTGAAAAAGCTGGTAAACATGTCTGACTGCCAGACAGCTTGCCAAAGACAGGATGCTCATGGCGCAACTGTCCAACCTAAGGGCTCTACTCACAGAACCCCTGGCCAGATATTTTCAGTCTCTGTTTCAGATTTACAGATCTTCTGAATTACAATGGGGAATAGGAAGGTTTTTTAATAATTATTGCTTAGATTTAAATTCCAGCATTCAGTTTTTGAACTCTAAATACAGCAGCATTGTAGATCTCTTGTGACTGAAGTTAAGAAGAAAAAAATTGTGCATTGGCACCAGCTGTGCTGTGTACCTGCACTGAACTTGTATGAATTCCCATGTATGAATAACCATTAGGGTGGGAAGTGGCTAAATCGGGATATCCCTATCAATGAAGAAAAATCTTGCCACTCAGCCTATGCTAATAGAGGCTCTTGGAGGTCACCAGTCAGTCCCTATTTGCCAAATGCAGTGGTCACTTCTCAATTCTCAACCTCCTTGATGTCCTGCCTACTTTTCTTCCCAATTCTATGAAAAGAAGAGAAGACTCTATGCCTCCACTCTAACACACAGTACCTACCTAGTTCTTTGGCATCCAGAACAAACACAGTCCCGGGGAATCGGGCTGAATCCTCAACTCATTGCTCCTCTTTCTCCATTCCCTCTGGGGACATTCTTCCATGGTTACAAAGCTTGCCCCTATGTGAAAGACTTCAAAGTACTCTTTATGGCCCTGCCTCCAACTTTACATCTATTCCATCTAGCACCCTGAGTGTCTTGTGGCACTCTTTCCTTCTCCCCTCCCTCTGCCGCTGTGCTGGTTAACCTTCTGTTATTCTCACCAAGTGTACTACTCGGATCTAGAATGACATAGCTCTTCTCCCTGTCTTCTGCTCCATTTCATGAATTACACTCATATGAATCATCCCACACAGCTTGTACTCCATTATCCTCGATGACAAAAACGAATGGCCATGCTACACAAGGTCCAAATTAGTCTGAAGTTGAAATCACTACATAGGTTGTCCATTTTTAAGCTAAATGGAACTTCCCCAATATCATTTGTAAATATTCCCCATTAATTTTAATTTCTTCCTACTGCCCCACCATCTGGACTCTCAACCTGCTGTGATCAAATGTGCAGACTTTTTAAGTCATAGCAGGAAACCATTGCTGTGATATGGGTAGTATCTGGATGTATTCCCCCACCTCTATCCCCATTTTGGGGGTTCCTTTTATAGAAACCTTGTCCCCAGTATAAAGGTATGGCAATGGGACCTTTAAGAAGTGGGGCCTAGTAGGCAGTGGTCAGGTCATGGAGGGTCTACTCCATAAGGGATCAATGGATTCTCTCATGGGTCTGGATTGTTTCTTAAGAGAGTGGGTTTTGACAAGGCAGGCTGACCTTCCTTGGCTCACTCTCTTATTCCTTCATCCACAACTGCTCCTGACTCTTGTCATTTGATGTCCCCCACACCTTGGGATTCTGCCATCCAGGACAACACCAGATGTGGTCTCTCCACCTTAGACTAGAACTTTGAGCCAATGTAGGCATTTTTTTCTTTGCAATTTAGCTGGTCTGTGGTATTGTTAATAATAAGAGAACATGGACAAAAACAGTGTCTGAATGTGGTAGACTGGATGCATATAAGAACCTACTGAAGTAGGTGTGTTGAAATATCAATCCCAGTATGCTATTATCTAGAATTAGGACTTTTGGGTAATAGGTGGTTATATGAGGTCACTATAGTGGAATCTACATATGGGATTGGTATTATATAAGAAGTGGTATTGGTGACCCCCCCCGCCCCGCCCCGGCTCTCTCTGGCTCTCCTTTGCTCTCACTCTTTCCTCACCAGGTATGCACAAAAAAGGGATCATGGGAGCAAATGGAAGAGACAACTATTTGCAAACCATAAAAAGGGCCCCTCACTAAAACATGACCAAACTAAAATGTGTTTTTCAAAATATGTTAGTTGCTGTCATTTAAAAATTGGGGAATATATGTACATGTGTGTGTGTGAGAGAGAGACAGAGAGAGAGAGAGAGAGAGAGACAGAGACAGAGACAGAGACAGAGACAGACAGACAGACAGACAGACAGACAGACAGACAGACAGACAGACAGAGTCAGGAAGACGGTGTGTGTTTGTGTGTTGTTATTGTATTGTGTTTGTTGACATAAAGTCTCACTATGTAGCCCAGGCTGCCTTGGAACTATCTCTGTTGTCAAGGCAAGGCTTGAACCAAATTTACCTTCTTCAGCCTCCCAATTGCCAGGACTACAGATGTGTATCACTACACTAGGCTTTCCACTAATTCTTGAAGTGAAAGTCATGGACCAGGAGTGACATCAAAAGTGTAAGCCACCCTTGGTCCATGCTTGACTTACTAAATCAGAAAGTACATAGGTGGGACCCAGTAATCTGTGTTGTAACAAATCCCCTAGATGATGCCATTGTGTGAACAAAAATTGGCAATAATTGCATGGTGACATCATCAACCTCTTGAGAGTAGATCCCATATTACTTTCTACCTTGTACTGTATCCAAGCCAGGTGTATACTATTTAAATAGAACCTCTAAAGATAAATGGAAGATATTTGGATTTGGAGGATTTTTCCTTAAATGAGTTTGTATGAATAGAAAGGGAAAAGAACAAAATTAATTTTCCCATTGGGCAATGGATTTGTTTATCTTACTCCTTTGAAGTCAGAGCCAATAATATTTTTTAAAAGCTTGACATCTAAGTGAAGTAGGCAAACCTTCAATGCTCCCTTGAACACATACATCTTAGAGGTCATAATACTGAAAGTAACCTTGGGTAGGAACATTCTATTTACACATCTTACAAATGATAAAACCAAGATCTAGAGTGGCAAACTGATCTACCATGAATCACCCAACCTCTTTGCCCCACATTAATGATCGTAAAAGGTTTATTAGGTCAAACTCAGAATCACCTTTGGGTACCTGTAGCAACTGGGCAATTAGTTACACAGCAACAGGAAGCATCCACCCTACTTATCTTATCTACTGATTGCTTTACCATTGGGTAATTCTTTCCTTTCTTCTGCCTTCTATTTTTTCAATTTCAGAACACATATCCATTTTTTTTAAAGTGGTGGCCTCCATAGTTTTTCCTCTTTCTGCTTGTTCTCTTCTATTTATTTGTTATTTGTTTTATTTAGACAGGGTCTCATGTATCTAAAGTTAACATCAAACTGGCCTCAAATTTGTTGTGAGTGGCTGAGGATGATACTGAAATTCTGATCTTCCTCCCTCCACTTCCCCAAGGGGATTAAAAGCATTCACCACCACACTCTGTTTATGCAGTTTTATGGATCAAACCATATTTCAGGCTTGCTAGAAAAGCCCTCTTTTGACTGACATGTATCCCCAGACTCCCCTCCCCCTACCCCTGACATCCTAGTGTCCATTTCTAAGTTCTCAGATGGACATTTCATGACAGGAACACAGAGATGTAGATGGCCTGTAGTTGGTGACCAATTCTCACCCCTTGGGAGGAAGATGAGTCCAGCTTGTAGGTGGCCCCGCTCAGCTCAAAGCTGCCTATCACCACACCTGGTTCTCGTTTGTAACACCAAAAGCATTTCATGCTTATTAAGCGTCATCTGTTCTCAATTTTTAAACCACAAGTTTGGCTCGGTTTGTTTTTAATAAGTGGTTACAGCACAGTCCACCTTTGCAGTGTGATGATGTCTCCAAATCCCAGCTATTGGCATCTTGTAGATTTAGATTAATATGGCTGCTTTAGGATGTTAGTGCCATGAGGGACATAAATCCCTGACGTTTCTGACTTTCTCATGCAACATGGATTTATTTCCAACACATGTATCAGAAAATCATGGTGGTCATGTTTAGAGAAAACTGAGTAACAACCCTTATCTTTGCATAGTTCTCATATCTCTGTTTTGTTGCCTAATTTTTTTATTTAAACATTTCTTAAACTTTATGCAGAATTCGTTTGGGGGATAAAATCAATATAATCCTTCATTGTTACTCAATCTCTATTTCTCAGTATTTTGAAATTGGTATCATTTGGGGTTTTGACAGCCAGTAGTGGTATTTTGTCACCCCAGTTGGCCAAGAAAGCAAATTTAAGACATTCATCTCCTTTTAAAGATGAGAGAGTCAAGAATATGTTGGTTCCAAGTTAAATATAATCAAAAGTCACAAGTCTTAAAAAAGATATGTTACTGATAGTTAAATTTTAACAAGACTTTCAGGTTCGTTTATAATGCATTTTTAAATATTAATTGCCTGGTATTAAACACATGTAAACATCCATGTATTACATGTGGATATTTTCATCCTGGTTCTGGCCAGGATACTTTAATTTTAGCATATTAAATTCTTTGATGTTGGCTTTTTGTCACAGGTTTGGGCCAGCATGGCAACAGTGGACAGCCATCCCAATGTTCTTCCTTTAAATCAAAGGCCATCCTGAATTGATGGACATGTTTATTTTTCTTCTAAAATAAGTATAATGGTGCTTCCAATTTCGTCTACCTTCTAGAGAAACAGCCCTCCTATGAGAGACTAATAACACTCTAAACCCGCTTCCTGTGTGATTTCAAAACAAATCCCCTTCACAGGCTTTCCTAAAAGCCTTAGAACATGATTCTATGTTCCACAGATCTGCCATCCCAAAGCGTTTGCCCCACGCTATTGCTCTGATTTCATTGACCCTTAGCTCTAAACTATGTAGGATAGGAGTCCTTTCTGACTTCTTCACCACTGTTTCCTTAAGACCTGGAAGAAGGCCTAGTACATGGTAAATACTAGATTTATCTTGGGTGGCACGTTGAATAAGAGAATGAATGAATGGATACCTCCATGATGAGTGGCTACATCAGAAATAAATCTATCAGGATCTGTCTTTCAAGTTCAAAATCTAGATTTTTTTGAAGAGGGTGATAGAAAAGCAGGGCAATTACAATCCTAAATTTCTGTTAGTGCTAAGAAAGTCTCAGAATCAATGTTACTTTTCTATAATTATCATTTCATTGATCAATTTTACTAATTTGATTATATTCTCTGATTACCACTGAAATAATTAAGGTAATACATGAATTTGTGCAATTTCTTGCTTCAGAGTTTGTGAACTGCTTTGTGGTGTGGCTCACAGTTGATCTTATATTTTCTCATGAGCAAAACAGAAATTGTATTTTCTGCCCAGTAAGATTGTACAAATTAGTGGCGAGATGTGACAGCTTTACACTGGATGCCATGTTTATGTTTGCATTCCCTTTAGAAGAGGCTAGCTTAGTGGCTAACAAAAAACATAGTGCGTTTTTATGTCTATTTTTACCTTTCAAAATTCCAGGTCAACAAAACAACAACATCTTGACAGCATGCAAAAGACCTGCCCAAACTCAAGCCAGAGAATCTCAGCGTGTAGGAAGAGAAGTAGACATGAAGTCCCACCCCCTAACTGAGGATAGGTTGACATTTGATTGCTATTGGGAGAGGGAAAGTCAGTTCTCTTTAATAATGTGACACCTAATCTTGACTATATTCTAGGCCAGGTTCCATGCTCTGAAGTAGTCAGCCAATGAAAACTAGACTCAATGAGTTTGAGAGAAGGAGAAGGGGGAACATGAAGTAGAGAGGTGGGGAGAGTTAGAGGAGGAGAATGGATATGTTCACGATATATCATATGAAATTCTCAAAGAACTAATAAAGCATTATTTCAAAAACAGCAAACAAACAAAAAGAATAGCTTTCACTAGTAAAGACTATACCATGTGATGGATACCCCTCTCTTTGTGAACAAATTGCCCTACCCCCTGCATCAAACCCTTAAATTTTACAATAAACTGATTGCACTACTCTCATCTTCTACATTCAAATATCGGTGCTCAAGCATGCTTTTAAATATGTTTGTATTTATTCTTTGAGAATTTTGCTCAGGTGTACACCTTCAACTTCCAACTTCTCCTAGACCTCCTACCACTACATCCCCCTTCCAATTTTATGTCCTCTTTCTTTTAACCCACTGAGTTCAGTTAATGCTGCCCATATATGAATATGTGTAGGATCTTCCACTGGAACTTGGGCAAACTACCAGGAGCCAAGTCCTTTAAGAGAATGGATTCTTCCTCCAAGAACAGCCCTTAATTGCCAACAGCTTCTCATCTAGGGGCGGGGCTTCATGAGCTGTTCCTCTATCCATGCTGGAATTCCTATTACCTTGACCTTTCATATGTGTTGTGCAGGCAACCACAGCTACTGTGAATTCATGAGTACACACACCTTGTCACGTCTAGAGACACTATTTTACAGTGGTCTTCCCACACATCAGAGTCTTAAAGTGTTTGCACTCCTCCTCCTGAAATGTCCGTTAGCTCTGGAGAAAGAGGGCTGGATATAGATGTACCCTTTAGGGCTAAACACTACTATTCTCTGCTCTATGAACAGTTGTGAGTCTCTGTATCAACCTCTGTCTACTGCAAAAAAGAAGCTTCTTGGATGAGAGTTGAGAGCTGCACTTAGCTGTGAGTATAAAGATACATATTTAGAAGGCAGTTTCATACTGTATTCATTATCAAAATAGTAGTAGACGGTTCTCCCCTGGGAGCTATGGGTTCTTGGTCAAGTTAATTTTATCAGGCAGAGATATGTTCTGTAAGACCTTAAATCCAATCAGAAAGTAGTTGGTAACTCCTATAATGGTCTTGCCAGTGTTATGCCAATGTGCATATCTTTTCCAGGATAGCTATGTAGCTCACTGTGTTCACAGCTGGTAAGACTGTTGATGATGTTTCTTTCCAGAAGCCTGCATAGCACATTCTGGCACTCTGGATGCTATCTGGGAGGGAGGATGCTTCCAGGTCAGTATTAGCTAGATTTTTCCATGTCTTGTGACCCAATCATGTGATGTCTTCAGCAACAGGATGTTGCTATCAAGTTCTGTGGGTATAGACCTATAGTACCCATGGCGCTAGGTCAAGCATTTCTTTGTCTGAGCTCTGGGCATATTTTCAAAATTGCTTTTTTGCTTTCAATGTCCTCAAAGTATCTTGGGTGATGTAAAACCCAATAAGAAACGAAATTGCCCTTTGGGGAAGGGTTCAGATTCCTGATGTGTTTCTAAAACGCTCTTCTTTCTGCTATAATAGTAAGTAGGATCATTCAGAAAAATCCTAATCTTTGCACACCTCATGTTCTCAGTGTCCCAAGTCAAAGTTTATGATGCCAAATACTTAAAAATTTTGTGCATTGTAAGACACATTTAATAGAGTGAAAAAGCTACCTATATATTCATAAAATATTTGAAACTGACAACAGAGTCTCTGAGAGATATTTGCATAGCCATGTTCACAGTAGCACAGTTTGAAATATCCAAGAGATGGAAGAAACAAATATGTCCACTGACACATGTAACAGAAAACTAAATGACGATGTATAAGGTAATCTTCAAAAGGAAAAAATACCGCCACATCTTACATCAGTAAGCTGTGAGACATCATGCAAAATCAAATAAACCAGACACACACGCAGATGCTGTATGATCCTACTGCTGAGAGGATCCTAAAGCCATCAAGTTTATAGAAACTGCAAGTAAGGTGGTGGTTGCTGAGAGTGGGAGAAAGGAGATAAGGGAAATTACTTGATTGGGATAGAATTTTGAATTTTCAATTGAAGTTGTAGAGATCTTTTTCACAGTGTAAGTAAACAACACTATTAAACTGTATACTTAAAATTGCCAATATGTGAGCCACATACCACAAGCCTCTATCACATACCTCAGCCACCATAATCTCCACCTCACCACTACAATGGACTAAAACTGTGGAATCCATGAGCAAAAGTAAATCTTGCTTCCTTCAAGTCAGTTTTGTCCTTTGTTTTGGTCACTACAATACAAACTAATACAGAGCCCCAGAGGTAGTAATCTAACTAATTATTGATGGTACAACTGATTTTTGTAAGTTGCTCTCTGACAACATCAGATTCATAAATCTAGCAGTGCATTCATGGACTAGCTCAGACTTTCTAGACAAGTGATCACATTAAAGGTCTACAAAGATGGCAACCCAGGTGTCGTCCATGGTGTATTCTCATTCGATGACTGAACTATCCTGGCAGGAACTGAGTTCCATTATTACTTACTTAGATTGTCAACAGAATTTGGTTGTTTCAGTGGTAGGATTCAAGGCCTGGCTTCTTGCTGACTACTAGAATCCAGTGTCTACTTCTAGAGATGGGCTGCAGTCCTTAGAGACTGCCCAAAGTCCATTGACAAATGACAACATGGTCACTCAATTTCATGAGCAAGAGTCCCCAGAGGACCCACTAGTAAGATAGGACACCTAGGTCATAATATGCTTCCTAATTTACAGTCACTCTATAAATTAAGAACCCTTTCACATTCCACCACAATGTAAAGATGATATCAAATTATTAGACTAGATTCAGATTCCCTATATAGGTTTAAATTGTAAATATTTTGTATGTATTTAAGATCATTGGTTCAAAATCCTGCATGTATCTATCAATCAGATAAAGTTCATTAAAGTGTCATCTTGTTCAGTTGAACTGTGTTTTCTTGGGGATTCTATAAAGGTAAATATTACATGTATGGAATTATTAACTGGAGTCTTTTTTTCTCCTGATAAGCATCTTGGAATTATATAATTAGGTACATAATTTAGGATGACTATATCTTCACTCACACATGGAAACCTCATCTCCACTACTTGGATACACCTTTATGTTAGCTAATAAAAAAAATAGTGTTTCTATAATTCTGACCTTGTAAATTTTTTTCAAATCTGAGATACCTGAGTCATAGTATATAGCCAGTGCTAGCTATTTTTATGTTAGTAGAGATACTTGGAAAGAAGGAGCCTCAATTGAGAAAACGCTTCCACAAGATTGGCCTGTGGGAAGGCCTGTGGAGCATTGTCCTGATTTACAGGTGATATGGGAGGGTCTAGCTCAATGGGTGAGTCCACCTATGGTGGCCAGCCACCTATGGGAGTCCACCTATGGGAGCTATTAGAAAGCAGGCTGAGAAAACCATGGGGAGCAAGTCAGTAAGCAGTGTTCCTCCACAGCCTCTGTTTCACTTTCTGTCTCAAGATTCCTGCCTTGAGTTCCTGCCCTGACTTCCTTCAATGATGGACTGTGATGTGGAAGTATAAACTGAAAAAAACAAAAAACCCATCCCTCTCCAAACTGTTTTTGGTCATAGTGTTTTATCACAATGGAAAGCAAAGACAAAGCCCTTTCCTTAGTTGCACTGCTTTTCTTTCTCCTGGAGTGAATAGTTCTCTTGCCTTTTCATCTGCTTGCTTCCTTGTCTATTATTATACACATTAAGTTGTTCCTCAATTTATAAATGTTCCTATGAATAAATATGATCCCTTTATTGGTTTTCTTGAAAAACTCCCTCCAAGGGCCTCTGACATACTCCAATCTATATTTTCGGTTGCAAAGCTAACCCCCTACAATGACCTGTTGCTGGTACAGTAAGCTGCCCTTGGGATTGCCTTCAATTTTTCTTAGGTTGGATCCCTGTTCCTTGCATCAAACCCACCGGCATTCTAATCCACTGATGGAGCACATCCTTTCATAGCTTTCTTCAAAAAGTGTGTAGGTACTACGTTTTACATTATTTTTAAATATTTTATTTGAATTATAAAGATTATTTTACGTGTCAATCCCAGTTCCCTCTCCATTCCGCCCCTCCCCAGCCACTGCCAACTAACACTCTACATATCCCATACCCTTTCTGCTCCCCAGAGAGGATGAGGCCTTCCATAGGGTGTCTTCAGAGTCTGTCATATTCTTTGGGTGGCCTAGGGCCACCCCCTTGTGTCTAGGATCAGGGAATATCCCTCCATATTGGATGGGCTTCTAAAGTACATTCTATGCTAGGGATAAGTACTGATCCACTACAAGAGGTCCCCAGATTTCCTAAGTCTCCTCCCTGACACCCACATTCAGGAGGCCTGGATCAGTTCCATGCTGGTTTCCCAGCTATCATTCTGGGGACTAAGTCTCTCTCTTGTTCAGGTCAGCTTTTCTGTGGGTTTCACCAACCTGGTGTGGACCTGTTGGCTCATCAGTCCTCCTTCTCTGCAACTGGGTTCCAGTTCAGTTCAAGGTTTGGCTGTGGGTGTCTGTTTCTACTTCCACCAGCTGCTGGATGAAGGCTATAGGATGGCATATAAGTGTTACGATCTTTGTCATCTCAGTAGTGCCGAGTCCAACACCCAAGAGCACCTAGACGGCGCAAGCATATGGAAGCTGCTCCGATGCCTCTCAGTGGCCCGACAGGGCAGGCTGTGACAGCAGGTTTCCCTCTTTCTCTGGAAACCTTGGGGAATGGAGTCATCCTGCTCACTGACACCATTCTGTTACGATAAATCTTTCTGCCAAAAGCCACCTGAGCCCCACCACCATGTGTGAGCTTTACGCCAGCTGCCCGCCTGAGTTAGGGCCCAAATAAATACACAGAAACTTGTATTAGGTACAATGCTGCTTGGCCAATGACTAGGATTCTCATCTGTTAGTTCAGTCTTAACTATCATAAACCTATATATTTTATAAGACTTATCTTATTGGACACCTTATTGGTGTCCCTCCTTGCCGGAGGATCACATTGTGCCACTGGAGCAGGAGCAGAGGGGAAAAGAGGGCCCTTCCTGTTTCTCCTTCGCTTAACTATGAGTCTCCTTGCTATGTCACTTCCTGCCTGGATCACCACTTCTCTACTACATTTCCCAGAATCCTCTTTGACTCCTAGTCCCATCTAACTTGCTGTCTCATTGGCCAAACAGTATTTTATTTAACAATTAATAAGATAAACATAAACAGTACATTCCCCATCATCTCCTCTTTTCTGTCTAAATAAAAGAAGGATAATTTATCTTTTATAATAACTGAAGAAAACTATAACCATAACTATCTGTCTTCAATTCTATCAAAGACCACAGAAGGATAATATATAAACTCTAGAATTGACAAAGACATCTGCTACCTGGACAGTCACCCAAAGTTCCTCTATAACGTTGGGGCATCCATCTTCAGCTCATAGGCCACAGTGTGTCTGGCACACTTCTCCATTTCAACAGGAACCCTTCAGTACTGTCTTATTTGTAAGTTCAGCAGTCACTTTCTTGTGGGTCCTGTATGTCCAGTTTATACAGCAACAAACAGTCCAGGCAAGAGCAGTTTCTTGTCCAAATGGCTAATATTGCCATGTTGAAAGCAAACTCCATAACGAGTTTATTCAATGCCCATCCTCCTTTCTGATGTAATTGGTGTCTCACTGCCAAGAAAAATCCTAAATGCCATATTTCTGTAGGTCTTTGAAAGGTTTGAAGAATACCTATCCATCATCAATCTCATTATCAGGGGAGGGCATTTAAGGTAGCCTCTCCTCTGTTGCTTAGATTGTTAGTTGATGTCAACTTTGTAGATCTCCAGACATTTCCCTAGTGCCTGGTTTCTCTTAAACCTATAGTGTCTCCCTCTATTATGGTATCTCTTATCTTACTCTCTTCTGTTCTTCCCCCAACTCAACCTCCCTGCCCCATCATGTCCTCCTCACCCCTCCTCTTTTCCCCTTCTCATTTCTCCTAGTTCCCTCTCCCCTCCCCCATGCTCCCAATTTGCTCAGGAGATCTTGTCCCTTTCCCCTTCTCCAGAGGACCATGTATGTGTCTCTTAGGGTCCTTCTTGTTTACTAGCTTCTCTGGCAGTGTGGATTGTAGGCTGGTAATCCTTTACTCAATGTTTAAAATACACATATGAATGAGTACATACTATGTTTGTCCTTTTGTGAATGGGTTACCTTGCTCTTTCTTCTACTTCCATCCATTTGCCCGTGAATTTCAAGATTCCATTGCTTTGCTTTGTTTTTTTTTCCCTGCTGAGTAGTACTCCATTGTGTAAAAGTACCACATTTTTTCTATCCATTCTTCAGTTGAGGGGCATCTAGGTTGTTTGCAGGTTCTGGTTATTACAAATAATGCTGCTATGAATGAACATGGTTGAACAGATGTCCTTGTATGAATGTGCTTCTTTTGTGTATATGCCTAATAGTGGAATTGCTGGATCTTGTGGTAGACTGATTGCCATTTTCCTGAGGAACTGCCATACTGATTTCCAAAGTGGCTGTACAATTTGGCACTCCCATCAGCAGTGGAGGAGTGTTACCCTTTCTCCACATCCTCTCCAGCATAAACTGTCATTGGTGTTTTTGATTTTAGCCATTCTAACAGGAGTAAGATGGTATCTCAGAGTTGTTTTGATTTGCATTTCCCTGATGGCTAAGGATGTTTAACACTTTCTTGTGTGTCTTTCAGCCATTTTAGATTCCTCTATTGAGAATTGTCTATTTAGTTCTGTACCCCACTTTTTAATTGGGTTATTGGTGTTTTGGAGACAAGCTTCTTGAGTTCATTGTATATTTTGGAAATCATCCCTCTATCAGATATGGAATTGGTGAATATCTTTTCCCATTCTGTGGGCTGTCGTTTTGTCTTGCTGACAGTGACCTTTGCCTTACAGAAGCCTCTCAGTTTCAGGAGGTCCCATTTATCAATTGTTGATCTCAGTGTCTGTGCTACTGGTGTAATATTCAGGAAGTGGACTCCTGTACCAATTTGTTTAAGGGTATTTCCCACTTTGTCTTCTATTAGGTTTAGTGTGGCTGGATTGATGTTGAGGTCTTTGATCCATTTGCAGTTAAGTTTTGTATATAGTGATAGACATGGATCTATCTGCTGTCTTCTACATGCCAGCATCCAGTTCTGCCAGCACCATTTGTTGAAGATGCTTTCTTTATTCAATTGTATGGCTTTAGCTTCTTTGTCAAAAATCAGGTGTTCGTAGATGTGTGAGTTAATGTCAGGGTTTTCAACTCATTTACATTGGTCTACCTATCTATTTTTGTGCCAATATCAAGCTGTTTTCAGGACTATAGCTCTATAATAGAACTTGAAATCAGAGATGGTGGTGCCTCCAGAAGTTCTTTAATTGTACAGGGTTTTTTGGCTATCCTGGGTCTTTTGTTTTTCCATATAAAGTTGAGAATTGTTCTTTCAAGGTCTGTGAAGAATTGCGCTGGGATTTTGATGGGAATTGCATTGAATCTGTAGATTTCTTTTGGAAAGATTGCTTTTGGCAAGATTGCCATTTTTACTATGTTGATCCTACCTATGCAAGAACATGGGAGATCCTTCCATTTTCTCATATCTTCTTTAATTTCTTTCTTTAAAGACTCCAAATTCTTATGATACAGATCTTTCTCTTTTTTGGTTAACATTACCCCAAGGTATTTTATGTTGTTTGTGGCAATTGTAAAGGGTGATGCTTCTCTGATTTTTTTTTTCTCAGCACATTAATCACCCATATATAGTAGGGCTACTGATTTTTTTTTTGAGTTAATCTTCTATCCTGCCACTTTGCTGAATGTGTTTATCAGCTATAGGAGTTCCCTGGTAGAGTTTTTCGGGTCACTTATGTAGAATATCATATCATCTGCAAATAGTGAAAGTTTGACTTCCTCCTTTCCAATTTGTATGCCCTTGATCTCCTTTTGTTGTCTTATTACTCTATCTAAAACTACAAATACAATATTGAAGAGATATGGGAGAGAGTAGACAGCCTTGTCTTGTTCCAAGGTAATTGTAGCCTTGTAAAAAGAGTTTGGCAATGAACCTTCTGCTTCTATTGTGTGGAACAATTTGAGAAGTATTGGTATTAGCTCTTCTTTGAATTTCTGGTAGAATTCTGCACTGAAGTCATCTGGCCCTGGGATTTTTTTGGTTGGGAGACTTTTGATGACTGCTTCTCCTAAGGGGTTATAGGTCTGTTTAAGTTGCTTATCTGTTCTTGATTCAAATTTGGTAAATGATATCTATGCAGAAAATTGTCCATTTCCTTTAAATTTTCAAATTTTGTGGAGGACAGGTTTTCAAAGTATGACCTGTAGGTTCTCTGGATTTCCTCAGTGTCCATTGTTATGTCCCCCTTTTCATTCTTAATTTTGTTAATATGCATGTTCTCTCTCTGCCTTTTGGTTAGTTTGGATAATGGTTTGCCTATCTTGTTGATTTTCTGGAAGAACCAACTCTTTGTTACATTGATTCTTTGAATTGTTTTCTTTGTTTCGACTTTATTGATTTCTGCCCTCAGTTTGATTATTTCCTGGGGTCTAAATTTGCTTCCATTTGTTCTAAAGCTTTCAGCTGTGATGTCAACTCTCTGGTGTAACTATTCTCTAGTTTCTTCATGTGAGCACTTAGAGCTATGAACTTTCCTCTTAGTACTGCTTTCAAAGTGTCCCATAAGTTTGGGTCTTCATTTTCATTGAATTCTAGGAAGTCTTTAATTTCTTTCTTTATTTCTTCCTTGACCCAGGAATGGTGCAATTGTGTGTTGTTCAAATTCCATGAGTTGGTATGGTTTCTGCAATTTGTGTTGTTTTGAATTCTAACTTTAAAGCGTGGTGGTATGATGAGACACAGAGGATTATTCCAATTTTTTTTTACCCTTAGAGGCTTGCTATGTTGCCGAGTATGTGGTCAATTTTAGAAAAGGTTCCATGTGATACTGAAAGGAATGTATTTTTTTGTGTTTGGATTGAATGTTCTATAGATGTCTGTTAATCCCAATTGGGTCATAACTTCTGTTAGTTCCTTTGTCTCTTTGTTAAGTTTCTGTCTGGTGGTCTTGTCCAGTGGTGAGAGTGGTGTGTTGAAGTCTCCCATTATAACTGTGTGAGGTCTTATTTGTGATTTGAGTTTTTATAATGTTTCTTTTATGAAAGTTGGTACCTTTGTATTTGGGGCATAGATGTTTAGAATTGAGATTTCTCCCTGATGGATTTTTCCTGTGATGAATATGAAATGACCTTCTTCATCTCTTTTGATCAATTTTAGTTTGAAGTCTAATTTGTTAAGATACTAGGATAGCTACACCAGATTGTTTCATGGGTCCATTTGATTGGAATATCTTATCCCAACCATTTACTCTGAGGTAATGTCTGTCTTTGAATTTGAGGTGTGCTTCTTGTATGCAGCAGAAGGATGGATTCTTTCTTTGTATCCACTCTATTCGCCTGTGTCTTTTTATAGGCGAGTTAAGACCATTAATATAGAGGGAAATTAAGGACCACTGAGTGCTTATTCTTGTTTGTTTTTGATTTGCTATTGGTAGCGGTATTGTATATGGATTTACCCTACTTTTTCTTTTGGGTTTGGTAAAGTGGGATTATCTATTGCCTATGTTTTTGTGAGTGTAGTTAATTTCCTTATATTGGAGTTTTTCTTCCAGTACTTTCTGTAGGGCTGGATTAGTAGTTACATATGGTTTAAATCTGATTTTGTCAAATAGACAGGTAGATCAATGGAATCAAGTTGAAAACCCTGATATTAACCCACACACCTACGAACACCTGATTTTTTACAAAGAAGTTAAGCCATATAAATGAATACAGAAAGCATCTTCAACAAATGGTGCTGGCAGAACTGGATGCTGGCATGTAGAAGACTGCAGATAGATCCATGTCTATCACTATATACAAAACTTAACTGCAAATGGATCAAAGACCTCAACATCAATCCAGCCACACTAAACCTAATAGAAGACAAAGTGGGAAATACCCTTAAACAAATTGGTACAGGAGTCCACTTCCTGAATATTACACCAGTAGCACAGACACTGAGATCAACAATTGATAAATGGGACCTCCTGAAACTGAGAGGCTTCTGTAAGGCAAAGGTCACTGTCAGCAAGACAAAACGACAGCCCACAG
This sequence comes from Cricetulus griseus, assembly GCF_003668045.3. NCBI lineage: Eukaryota > Metazoa > Chordata > Mammalia > Rodentia > Cricetidae > Cricetulus > Cricetulus griseus. The sequence goes on from NC_048595.1 coordinate 344,873,954, forward strand.
AATGGGAAAAGATATTCACCAATTCCACATCTGACAGAGGGATGATTTCCAAAATATATAAAGAACACAAGAAGCTTGTCTCCAAAACACCAATAACCCAATTAAAAAGTGGGGTACAGAACTAAATAGACAATTCTCAATAGAGGAATCTAAAATGGCTGAAAGACACACAAGAAAGTGTTAAACATCCTTAGCCATCAGGGAAATGCAAATCAAAACAACTCTGAGATACCATCTTACTCCTGTTAGAATGGCTAAAATCAAAAACACCAATGACAGTTTATGCTGGAGAGGATGTGGAGAAAGGGTAACACTCCTCCACTGCTGATGGGAGTGCCAAATTGTACAGCCACTTTGGAAATCAGTATGGCAGTTCCTCAGGAAAATGGCAATCAGTCTACCACAAAATCCAGCAATTCCACTATTAGGCATATATCCAAAAGAAGCACATTCATATAACAAGGACATCTGTTCAACCATGTTCATTCATAGCAGCATTATTTATAATGACCAGAACCTGCAAACAACCTAGATGCCCCTCAACTGAAGAATGGATAGAAAAAATGTGGTACTTTTACACAATGGAGTACTACTCAGCAGGGGAAAAAAAAAAAAACAAAGCAAAGCAATGGAATCTTGAAATTCACGGGCAAATGGATGGAAGTAGAAGAAACCATTCTGAGCAAGGTAACCCATTCACAAAAGGACAAACATAGTATGTACTCATTCATATGTGTATTTTAAACATTGAGTAAAGGATTACCAGCCTACAATCCACACTGCCAGAGAAGCTAGTAAACAAGAAGGACCCTAAGAGACACATACATGGTCCTCTGGAGAAGGGGAAAGGGACAAGATCTCCTGAGCAAATTGGGAGCATGGGGGAGGGGAGAGGGAACTAGGAGAAATGAGAAGGGGAAAAGAGGAAGGGTGAGGAGGACATGAGGGAGCAGAAAGGTAGAGTCAGGAAAAGAATAGAAGAAAACAAGATAAGAGATACCATAATAGAGGGAAACATTTTAGGTTTAAGAGAAGTCAGGCACTAGGGAAATGTCTGAAGATCTACAAAGTTGACACCAACTAACAATCTAAGCAACAGAGGAGAGGCTACCTTAAATGCTCTCCACTGATAAATAGATTGATGACTGACTTATATGCCATCCTGTAGCCTTCATCCAGCAGCTGGTGGAAGTAGAAGGAGACACCCACAACTAATCACTGAACTGAACTGGAATCCAGTTGCAGAGAAGGATGAGAGATGAACAAAGGGGTCCAGACTAGGCTGGTGAAACCCACAGAACCAGCTGCCCTGAGCAACAGGGAGCTCTTGGTCCCCAGACTGATAGCTGGGGAACCAGCATGGTACTGATCCAGACCCCAGGAATGTGGGTGTCAATGAGGAGACCTTGGAAATCCATGGGGCTTCCTGTAGTAGATCAGTACTTACCCTAGCAAAGGTGTGGACGTTGGGAGCCCATTCCACATAGAGGGTTACTCCCTGAGCCAAGACACACAGGGCTGGCCCTAGGCCCTATCCCAGAGGATATGACAGACTCTGAAGATTCCCTATGGACGGCCTAACCCTCACTGGGAAGCAGAAAGGGTATGGAATAGGTAGAGTTTTAGTTGGGAGAGTGGTAGGGGAGGAGGGGAGGGAGAGGGAACGAGGATTGACATGTAAAACAATCTTGTTTCTAATTCAAATTTAAAAAAGCAAAAAGAGTAAATCTGGTTTTGTCGTGAAATATCTTGTTTTCTTCATTTACGGTGATTGAAAGCTTTGCTGGGTATAGTAGTCTGGGCTGGCGTTTGTGTTCTCTGAGTTAGTAGAGTATCTCTCCAGGTCCTTCTGGCTTTCAGAGTTTCCATGCAGTAGTCCAGTGTAATTCTGATAGGTTTGCCTTTATATGTTACTTGGCCTTTTTCCTTTGCTGCTCTTAATATTCTTTCTTTATTCTGAGTTTGGTGTTTTAATTATTATGTGACGAGGGAACTTTCTTTTGAATTCCACTCTATTTGGTGTTCTTTAGGCTTCTTGTACTTTCATTGGCATGTCTTTCTTTATGTTGGGAAAGTTTTCTTCTAGGATTTTGTTGAATATGTTTTCTGCACCTTTGAGTTGGGTTTCTTCACCTTTTTCTATACCTATTATCCTTAGGTTTGGCCTTTTAACAGTGTCCCATATTTCCTGGATATTTTGTGTTAAGGATTTGTTGGACTTAAGATTTTCTTTGCTTATTTCCTCTAGTTTATCTTCAGCGACTGAGATTCTGTCTTCCATATCTTATATTCTGTTGGTTATGCTTGCATCTGTGGTTCCTGATTGTTTATTCAGCATTCCCTCAGTTTGTGTTTTCTTTATTGTCTCCATTTCAGTTTTCAGGTCTTGAACTGTTTCCTTCAGATGTTTTATTTTATTTCCTTGGCTTTTCTTGATTTCTAGGATCTTTTTGTTTGTCTTTACTTCCGTTTCTGTGAATTATTTTCTCATTTCCTCTCTTAGGGTCTCTATCATCTGCATGAAATTGTTTTTTAGGTTGCTCTCTTCTGCTTCATCTGTGTTGGGATGTTCAGATCTTGCTGGTGTAGAGTCCCTAGACTCTGGTGGTGTCATATTGTTTTTTCTGTTGTTGGATGTGTTCTTATATTGCTGTCTTTCCATCTCTTCTTCCAGTGGGTGCAGGTGATATCACTTCCTTTCCTGGTGTGTATGGCTTCAATGTTCTCTTCCTGTGGGTGCAAAAGGGTCCGATACTATGATGGGTCTCAAGGTGGATGCAAGCGGGTCTGAAGCACTCTCTCTCCAGGTGGGTGGGAGCAGGACTAGCACAGAGATGTCAGCAGACTCTGAGTTGCTTGGTCCTCAGGGACTGAGTCAACCTGCCTGCAAACCCCAGAGCAGGTGGAAGTCGGGTCCAAGGCAGGGGCTGAAGCAGCTCACCTCTGCCCTGAGTGGGGGACGGTAGTAGCCCAGTGATCTCAGCAGATACAAGGCTGTTTGGTCCTCAGGGGCCAAGTTGATCTGCCTGCAGACCCCAGGACCCCAGGACGGGAGTTCCCAGAGTGACCAGCTACATTTTACATTCTTGAGAGACTGTGAAAGTTTAAGGGGTGATTTACAAGGCCACGTTTAGAAACAGTGCTGACTCAAGCTAGAAGTCTGTTCTGTGGCGCCATGTTCTCATTCTCTGTGATCTTGGGAAAGCCACAGTACTTCCTGGGACTTCACTTATCTTCATGACCTCGATAGGAGTACAATGGAGCCTGCTCAGGACTATGAATAGAAGGAGCTGTAGGAAGGAACCTTGTAGGGTCAACTATGTGCAAACAGTATGTGTTATGAACAATTTCTTCTAGTTCATAAGAGATGGCTATTAAATCATTGGAGGCTTGAAATTGGTCTCCGTGGAAGTATTTACACCACAGAAATTAACAAGTCAGTGAAGACATGCTCTTCTCTGTAAAAAGAGCTAGTTTATACATAGCATGCCAATTATAGATGAAAGCCATTATTTGTAGCTTATTATCACTGTGTCCCCCTTTGTGTACATATGGCCCATGTATAGTGAAAATGTAATATTATTATTCAATGGGTTCATTGTGCTAGTTACTTTCCTATTGCTGTGACGAGATACCATGACCAAGGCAACTTATAGAGTTTAATTTGGTGCTTGCTTACAGTCTCGGAGAGTTAGTCCATGATCATCAAGACAGGAAGTGCAGAGCAGGCAGATATGAAGCTGGAGCAGTAGCTGGGAGCCTACATCTGATCCATAAGCACATGGAAGAGAAAGAAACTGGGGCTTTTGAAACCTCCAAGCTCAAACCAAATGGCACACCTCCTCCAACAAGGCCACACCTCCTCATCCTTCTCCCCAAAGTTCTACCAACTGGGGACCAAGCATTTACATATATGAGCCTATGGGGACCATCTTCATTCGAGCCACCACAATCATGAAAGAAGTATCCTGTTTGGTGTATTAAAGATAGACAGCCTTCCTTGAGAGCTTTCTATCAGCCAGGTCCCATTCTATATGCTGTGCGGAAATTTGCTCTGAGAATCCCCACAATATATAGGTAGGAATTATTTTCCTCCTGCCAAAGATAAGAAAAAGAAGATGTCCAGAGCTGTGTAATTCGCCCTCATTACAGAGTGAAATGGAAATATAACTAATTCCATATGCTTATCCCCATCCCTACCTTACAAGGGAGAAAAAATTATCTGCGGGTGTACAATAAAAATGAAAATCACTGAGTGAAGCTGATCCATTTAAGACATGAGGAAGAAATGAAGACTGCAGCAAACTCAGCAGGCCTGGCCCCATCTAAAGGCAACACCTTTCTGATACGAGAAACTGGATCTATGGAAGCTAGGACCTTGGGTTCTTTTTAAGACATTCTGGGAACCTGAAACAAAATGGTTGCAACCACTTCTGATTAAACTAGCAAGACTCTTGAGACAAATCATCTATAAATGGGCCATCAGCCTACAAGCTGATATGGAACCTCCTTCCCAAAACACACTTTGAGCATCCAGAGGGCAGCATGAAGGTGGAAGAGTCATTGGAAGAGAATAGGTGAAAGACTCGGTTTCATTCCCTTCTCAGTTTTGTCCCTCCTGGATGCAAGGAGTGCTAAGATCCCTTTCTCACATTGCAGAGGGCAGCAGAGGAGGAGGACAGGCAAAGACCCACTGCACATTCCATTTTCTCCAGGCATCCCAAGGGAGGGCACATTCCTCATAGTCAAGAGAGCAGAGCTGTTGATTTAAAAGATTCTTTGAATATTCTATTCAACACCCCAGTGGGTTTAACTCTCTTTGGAAACAATATAGCTGGGCTATACCTTAGGCTGGAAGGGATCTAAGAGAGCAAGTTGTGGGGAAGGGGGCTGGAGAGAGGCTCAACTGTCAAAGGCCAGCTAGACTCACAACCAAAAAGACAACAGAGTGAGTGAAACCTGATCCTAGAGGCCTAGGTAGAGATTTCCCAGGCCTGGCACTGAATATTGCTAGTTACACTAAATCACAAGTTAGCGCTCTCTCTGTCTCTGTCTCTCTGTCTCTGTCTTTGTATCTCTCTCACTCACTCAGTCTCATACGTTTTAGTTTCTGTAGAAAACTGGAAGACTGAATTATGTCATAGAGCAAAACTGAAGCCCTTTTTCAATGAGGTTTTAAAATATTGACAAAGTGCTTAAAATTACCTCTCGGACCATGAAATAGCATGAAGCCATCCTGATTGAATGCAGCAGGCTCTGTGAGGTTGATTGGGGAATTTAAGCCAAACACTCATGAGATACCAAGCACTCAAAAGGGAGTCAGGCCTCTATACAAATGAAGGAATAAGATAGGATGACATGATTCAGAAGCGTACTTATTGAGTTACAAAGGGAAAGGAAAAGCCTCAATGTGATCAATTGTTTATCTCAATGAGGGATCAGACACTGAGGCCCTTCTGGATAGCCACTGATATGTAGAGCAATTACATAATCATAATATATAATATATAATATATATATATATATATTTCTTGTTAACATTCTCAACTCAATAGTTCTTACAGATGAAGAACCCACAGATGTTGGGCTACTTTCTTAGTGGGAGAGAATTTTAAAGAAGGAGAAGGAAGAGGTGGAAGAGGAGAAGGAGAAAGAAGAAAAGAAGAAGGAGGAGTTGAAGGAGACTGAGAAGAAGAAGAAAGTTGAAGATGTGCTAAATACTGCAAAACAGATTTCATCAGGCATTGATGCCCTCCACTGCATGACTCTAGCAGGAACAGCACAAGCATGCACATGCTGTCCCCCTCCATTTTTCTCTTGTGACCTCCCCATGACATCCCACCTTCTACCTCTTAGTGCCTTCTAGATAGCAGCCAGCCAGCCAGTCCCTAACCCTGTCCTTCCTTCTCCCACTCCCAACTCCACCATCTCACCACAGCAGCAGAAGGGGATTTTTCTCCTCTCAGCCTCAGTTTCCTTTTCTCACCTCATCTTCACACCAGTCCACTGATAGAAAAGCTGCATTTATTCTACAGATGAGATTAGGGCTGAGAAGCTAAGGGAGTCAGGTGTAGAGAGTTCAAGTACCAAGAGGCAAATCAAAGTCTCCATGCAATCTGTATTGCAGCCTCAGCTACAGTCACGGGCTGTGGTCTCAGCTGCCCACCTCCCTTCTCGTATGCATCCCTGGCTCGACATCAAGCCAACAGAATTCTCAATAGAGGAGTCTAAAATGGCTAATACACAGTTAAGAAAGTGCTCAACATCCTTAGCCATCTGGGAAATGCAAATCAAAACAACTCTGAGATACCATCTTACTCCTGTCAGAATGGCTAATATCAAAAACACCAATGACAGTTTATGCTGGAGAGGATGTGCAGAAAGGGGAACACTCCTTCACTGCTGGTGGGAGTGCCAATTCATACAGCCACTTTGGAAATCAGTATGTTGACTCCTCAGGAAAATGGGACTCAGTCTACCACAAGATCCAGCAATTCCACTATTAGCCATATACCCCAAAGAAGCACATTCATACAAGGACATCTGCTCAACGATGTTCATAGCAGCACTATTTGTAATAGCCAGAACCTGGAAACAACCTAGATGCCCCTCAACTGAAGAATGGATACAGAAAATGTGGTACATTTACACAATGGAGTACTACTCAGCGGGGGGGAAAAAAAAAACAATGGAATCTTGAAATTCACAGGCAAATGGATGAAACTAGAAGAAACCATTCTGAGCAAGGTAACCCAGTCACAAAAGGACAAACATGGTATGTACTCACTCAAATATGGATTTTAGACATAGAGTAAAGGATTACCAGCCTACAATCCACACCACCAGAGAAGCTAGGAAACAAGGAGGACTCTAAGAGAGACATATATGGTCCCCCGGAGAAGAGGAAAGGGACAAGATCTCCTGAACAAATTGGGAGCATGGGGGGAGAGGGAGCTAGGAAAATGAGAAGGGGAGAAGAGGAGGGGAGAGGAGGACATGAGGGAGCAGGAAGGTTGAGTCGTGGAAGAATAGAGGAGAGCAAGAAGAGATACCATAATAGAGGGAGCCATTATAGGTTTAAAGAGAAATCAGGCACTAGGGAAATGTCCAGAGATCGACAAGGATGACACCAGCTAACAATCTAAGCAACATTAACAACCTTAAATGCCCTCCCCTGATAATGAGATTGATGACTACCTTCTATGCCATCCTAGAGCCTTCATCCAGTAGCTGATGGAAGCAGAAGCAGACACCTACAACTAAACACTGAGCCAAACTCCTGGGATCCAGTTGCAGAAAGGGAGGAGTGATGAGCAAAGGGGTCAAGACTAGGCTGGAGAAACCCTAAGAAACAACTGACCTGAACAAGGGGGAGCTTATGGACCCCAGACTGATAGTGGAGAAACCAGAATAGGACTGATCCAAACCCCAGCAATATGGGTGTCGGTGAGGAGGCCTCAGAAATCTATGGGGCCTCTGGTAGTAGATCAGTATTTATCCCTAGCATATGAATGGACTTTGGGAGCCCATTCCACATAGAGGGATACTCCCTCAGCCTAGACACATGGGGGAGGACCTAGGCCCTATTCCAAAGGATATGACAGACTCTGAAGATCCCCCATGGGGAGCAGAAAGGGTATAGGATAGGTAGGGTGTTGGGGGTGGCAGGGGAGGAGGGGAGGGAGAGGGAACTGGGATTGACATGTAAAACAATCTTGTTTCTAATTTAAATTAAAAAATGGAAAAACTATGGAGTAAAGCTCTCTCTGAATCTCATCTTTACTTCTTCTTGCTACCTAAATAAAATTCCTTCAGTGCATGCCTGAATTGTTCTGTTTGGTAGTTGTATAGATAAAAAGGTAATGACTGGCATGTTCCTATCAAAAGGAATGTGCTTTTCAAAGTGAAAATGAACAACATACAGAAGCCTGCTCCAAAGCTTGGATATTCCCCAAATGTTATTCTGGATGCTCAGCAGAGCAACACATCTACTTTCTCCCCCTAGAATGATTTCTTTCTTAATCATTAGCAGTCAATACAAGCTTTCTTTGAGATTTTTTTCATTCAGCTATACAATTTTCATATACATTTTTCATAGTCCATTCCTCCTCGTCCTCCTGTACTTCTTCCTCATGTCACCCCATTGTCACTTTTTCACCTGCTTGCACAGCACAAAAGAAGTGGGGAAAGGAAGGACAACTTAGAGATGAGACATGAGCCAGGATCTCCCTTGCAACATGCTGACTTTTACTCATTATAGTTTCAGGGATATATGCTTAGGAAATACCTTTGGTCACAGACACATTTCTACAGTGGCCTTCCTTACAAAAGAACTCAATATCACTGTTTGATTATATTCATGTTCAAAGCCTAGTTTTGTTCCATATACTGCTTCAGACTGCAAAATGATTCCCTGTGAATAGGACAATTGTTGCTTTCATCAAGGGAACTATGGGCTCATATTTGCCTCACTCACTCGCTTCCCCCATACAGTAGCTTATGTTTTATATGAGTGACTAGGGGCAAGTACACATGAAAAGGCAAGGAAAGCAAGCTAAAGCCAAACTCTGTGAGTGCGGTACAGACAAAAAAGCTGTGGGAAGTCAGGAAATGGAGTTTTGAATCGTGGTACATGCATGTAATCCCAACAGTCAAGTGTCTAAAGCAGAAAGATAACAAGTTGGCAGTCACCCCACCCCCGCCCCACCCCCCACTTCCCACCCCTACCCCTGCCAAGGAAAGAGTGAGAGAATCTGTATCTGTGGAATGACAGTTGACAATGACTTGGGGGGAGAGCTTTTAGGTTAGTCTAAATCAGGGTGGGTGTATTAATCTGTTCAAGCTGCTGTATCAAAATACCACGGGCTGAATGGCTTCAACAACAGAAAAGTGTCTTCTCACAGTTTTGGAGGCTGCAAGCCCCAGATCAACAATTCCTGGTGAAGCCCCTCTTTCTGGCTAGCAGAAGACTTTCTTCGTGTGCTCACCTTGCCTTTTTTTTTGTTACCTTCATGCGGAGAGAGAAAGAGAGAGGCAGGGGGAGGAAGAGAAGGAGGGGAAGGAGAAAAAGAGAAAGGGGAGAGGAGAGAGAGAGAGAGAGAGAGAGAGAGAGAGAGAGAGAGAGTTAGTTTCCTGGCATCTCTTCTAATCTTCTAACAGGGACCTTAATCTTATTACATTCTTGCTTTCTTATAACATTATTTAACCTTAAATACTCCCTTAAAAGCCCTACCTGCAAAAATAGCTACAATATGGCTTACAGCTTCAACATATGAATCTGGGAAAGAAACAAACATTTATCCCACAGCAGTGGGCTTAGCAAAGGAATGTGAGGGAGAGCAGTTCTGAGAGAAAATGAGGAGAAAAGTCTGTGTGTGTATGAGTGTTCATGTGTGTGTGAGAGACAGAGAGAGTATGTATGAGAGAGAGGCAGAGTGTGTGAAAGATTGTCTATGTGTATGTGGCTGTATGTTATTCGTATAAACTCACACAAGAAAACATCTGTTATTCCTACAAAAGCTTTTTACTAAACACCTCTCTAAGGCAAAAACATAGATACCTCAGTGCACAAAACAGACAAGGCAACTGCTCTCAGGGAGTCAATGATCTAGCAAACAGATTCACACATTAACACAATAGTGGATGACTTAGTAAAGATTGTAGACAGTGTAAAAACAGCAAGCACTGTGGGGCTTTAAAAAAAACAGCAGAGCATGCTATGGGGGCTGGGGAGAAGAGCAGAAGTGAAGAGAGGAGAGACTGAGCCTGGGAGGGGACACAGGCTTCCTGAGAAGATATCTCTGCCTCAAGGGTTAGGTGAGAGTGTCAGAAAAGCATTCCAGATGAAGTGAAAATAAAGCAGGGGGATAAAAGACAGGAAACCCTTTGACTGAAGAGGCTAATGTGAACCGAAAGGGAGGAGGGGTGTCTGAGTGACCTCCAAAGTGACTCTGCAGAGAAGCCAGAGTCTATTCTGCATGCATTAGGAAGCATTGAAAGTTTGAACATGGGAACATGACATCTTAAAGCTTTGCCCCAGCTAATGTGTGGGGCTCGGCACTTGAGTAGTGACAGTGTTCATCACAATGACCCAAGGAAGACTGCATGCTATTAGTCTGTGAAACCATAGCTGGTTCTGGATAGTTGTTAATGGGAGAGCTAAAGCTGTTTTCTGGCAGACAGAGGAAGAACCCGGAGAGACAAGTAAAGAAAATAGGAGTTTGTATCTTCTGCTGATCATTTCAAGGTTGTTGGAGTACATCTCCCTTCTCTGTCCTGACACACTGGTAGCAATTTAGGAAGGAAGAAACTCATAACTCGGGACCTCAGGGTATGCAGTCTGTGTGGCCACTTTACACTGGTTTATTACCATCTAAATAGTGAGATGTGGGCACTTCTGAACACTCAGAAAAGATGCAAGCCCCCTCTCCTTCCATCCTTTTCTTAGTTTATTATTCAACCAACTGCCAACGTCTCCCATGATGTAGATTTTATTGATGTGTACTGTGGACTGCCTTATCTTTTCCCACTAGAACATAAGCACCATTTTTCTCAGTGTCTTCACTGCTCTGTCTCTGCTTCTTGGTATACTGTAAGTATTCAGTTAATATGCATAAAATTAATGTACATATGTACCAAAAGAAGAGGGAGAAGAGGAAAAAAGAAGGGGAGAGACACAGGAAATTCGAACTCCCCAGGGTTTTAAGTGCTATACACTTACACAAGTATTTGCATCAAGCAATGAAACAATAACAAGAAAAGACTCCTTAGACTTTTTTTCGAGCAGTTTTAAGTTTCTCGTATTCACCCCCACCAAGGGCACATTATTTTGTGCAGTACAGATTCAAAGTCCAGCCACTTTTCACTAGATTGGGGGGGGGATCTTAAAGCTATGACACAAGTCAGAGAAACACTTACATAGACTTTTTTCTAAATGAATATTAAATAAATCCAGAGAAACCATCCTTTCAAAGAATGCTCACTATTCTGAAGCCCTTCTCAGAGGAAAGCACGTTCCACGCTTGTGTATGAACTGAAGAAGAACTGTACATTGGGGACAGAAGGGCAGGGCCCTACAAGCTGGCCTTTCCAACCCCTGGTTCCCATGAATTCAAAGTCAGCAGAGCCAGCAGGCATGGAGGTTACTGAATGAGAAATACCCATTGTAAGTCTTGGGCAATTTGGACAGGCCTTAATCTTATGAAGAGGCACACACAGAAACAATGATAGAACACTTCCAATAAAATGTTCACACAGACCATGCACATATCTCAGGATTTGGTTTCCATTGCCTGTTTTAGGTATTTAGAAAAATAGGGAGGGGAACTAGGTGCAGCTCCCTTCTCCAAGAAGGAGGCAAATCATTGGCACTCATCAGTCACCCGGGTTTCTGTGCTTAGAGTCTTCTGTTTCTGAATCCAAATCCACTTCCCTCACTCCTCCCCATTCCCATTCTCTCTTCTTCTCTGGGGGCCTTATAAGGCCAACCCATTGGTCTGCCCCAAGGTGAGGCTGGTAGAAGGGGGACCATTTTTGTCCCTTCTCCCTTCACACCAGACCACAGGACAGCTCTCTACCTCCTGAGGAAACATAGTCACCCCCTTGTTTGTAATCTCACTTAGTAAATCTGTCTAGCAACATCCATTGAGATCATGGTACTTTTTGATAGACACTGCACTGGGTGCTAGAAACAAAGATAGGTAGAATATCAAGTCCCTCCCATCAGATGAAGGCATAAATCCCTCCCTCCTCAGGACTCTGGAAGCTCCCTGTGAAACCTGGGCCAGCATGTAAGAAGTTCTTGACATCAATAAGAGACACAGAAATGGCTGCAAGGAGAGGTTGTGATGTGGTGTAGCTTCACGGAGATCAAGCAGGGATCCCAGAAGCTCTGATGAGTGTCTAGACTTGAACATGCCTGGGTTTAAGGGTGGAGAGCCATCAGACTCTGCAACAAAGACAATCCCTGAAGGAAGCTCATAGCTGGAAGCTGTCTCCACTGACACCTCCAATGTCTTGAGGGGATAAATTCTTCTTCACCCAGGGGAAATCAGTGTCCCCCATGGGACAGGAAGGAGAGACAGATAAGCATCCAAAAATCTCAAGTCAGACATTCAGAAGTATTAGAGAACCTGATCCAGTCTTGGGAGTCTTGAAGGAACTTCACAGACAAGATGACACTTTGCTTTGAAGCCTAAAGGAGGTGTTAGTCAGACAAAGTAAGTACGAGGCACAAGGACAGTTTTGACATTGTAGACCAAGGAAGAGACCTAAAAGAAGTGAGCAACTGCTGCATAGAGTCTGAGGCTAAAACGTCCAGAAATGAAGGTAGAAAAGTAAGCCAGGTAGAGTTGGCACATGCCTTTAATCCCAGCACTCGAGAGGCTGAGGCAGGTGGATCTCTGTGAGTTCGAGGCCAGCCTGGTCTACAGAGCGAGTTCCAGGATAGGCTCCAAAGCTACAGAGAAATTCTCTCTCAGAAAAAAAGAGAGAGAGAAAGAAAGAAGTGAACGAGGCCATAGCAAGGAGACTTTGAGTGTTATGTCCAAGAACTGAGGCTTTGGACTACAGGAAAAAGCAATCTACTGCAGAGGGATACAAGGCCTTCTGAGAGTATGGTTTTCCCTCAGAGAGCTTGTATTGGCAGTAAAGGCCTAGTTACGGAATTGCATGGTCTCCTTGGCCATGTTTCTGCTAGCCCTCTCTTCTCTCTTTTGAAAGATGCCCTTTTTGAGAAAAAAAAAAATCTGCCACATTGTGGGGCCACTATTAAGCTCCGTCTTAGAGGCAGGGCTACTTTCAACTGTGGGGGTGGCACAAAGAAGCCCTGCTACATACAACTAGGAGCTGGGGGCTACTGATCATCCAGAAGGAACCTTTCTGCTCTGTTCAACTTCTCAGGTATAAATCAGCCCCACTGAACATGGCCAGAAGAGAAGGTGTCCTGATCCTCACTATTCTCCTCGGCTGTGCTAGCCACGCCCAGTGAATTCCACTCTTGCCTGGATGATGCTGGAACTGGAATGAGACAGGTTAACCTGCCTCTGAGGAATCCAAAGGATGTCAGGGTCCTACGGTAACAGCTGTCAAAATGGGTAAACCAGGGAAAAGAGCCTTGAGCTGTGACAAAATTAATCATGGCAGCACAGGAGACAGCTGAACATGTCCATGCCTGATGTGAATTTCGTTCTCTGATAAAACATTCCTGTCGCATCAGGTTGGCTGTGGAAGCTCATTACTCTGGGGCGCTGTGTCCTTTTGAGTCTGCCGAGATGACAGCTGAAAAATGTGCAGGCATCTGATTCTGATGAGCAGGCTCGAGGAGAGCTGAAACATCGCTCTTCAAAACCTGATGCTTTCCCAAAGTTAGACAAAGACCTCAGGTTTGTTTTAGACTACTCAAGTGTCAAGTGCTTGGTGCTGTGAATCAGGAAACCCACCCCCATACCTGCCTCCTCTTTCCCCCACACACGCCCTTGTGCTCTCCCCACTGGCCACAGAAAGTTAAAGATAAAACTTCATGGAAACAGTTCGCTCTCTTCCTGGGAGTAAAATGAGAAGACCAAAGGGAAAGGAAAGCAACTTTGGCCAAGGAGAGGCCCTGTAAGGGTGGGGGTGAGAGAAAACTCAATCTGTCCAAGCTGTTGCTGTGGATTGAAGATACCCAGCCCTGCAATGCATTTGGCAGGTTTCCCAGGGGCATCTATGCTCCAGATTCCCGATCATCTATCAAATGAGAGCTTCAAGTCGGGGTGTTGCCGGTGCGCCCTTCCCCTCAAGGAGCATTCTTCCCCTTGGATGCTTTCTTGGCTTCTTTGAAGACAGAGGCCTTAAAAATACATCCAGTGCTTGGCTCAGGATGTCACCACACCCTGAATGCCCCTCTTCTATGCCTCACAATATATAGAAATGAGACTTCTCATCTATTCCTTCACTCACAGAACCTTGGAGGATTATATTTGTTCCAGATTGTAAGCTTAAAGGACTTCTACAAATGGAATCAGCAATACAAATACAAAACCGCAATCCAAGGTGATTATTGCTAAGAGAGTTGGAAACTGGTGCCTTTAGAATATTTTTCAGCAATCTTGTCCTCAGCTGAATTAAGGACTCTTCTCAGTGTTTTGCATTTGCTCAGCTCAGTCCTTTCCAGGGGGACTACTTTACTCTATCCTTTCAAGTGGATGCGCCCAGAAAGTCTGTGTTTTACTTAATTGTATTATTTTTCCCCTATAATTGAATCATAGTCTTCACCTCATAAAAGTAACTGGACGGTTTCTCCAAAGCACCAAAATATCTCACAGGAGAGCCCTGGGCTTCCAGTGAAGAGGTCTTTGCAGCGATTCTTACACACACTGCTGAAGATGTAAACTCAGCCATCAACCTCCTAAACAGACAGTTCTTGGAAAACAGGAAGGAGAGGCAGCTGGGTGTTCTTTCAGTTAACTGTCTGAAGACATAAACACAGGAACCCCACTTCCTTATCAATTCAGTAATCTCCAGTGCCTCTACTGGATGTGGGGTGGGGGAAAACCTGACAATATGGGGCCCTGACGATATTAATGGGCAACAAGACATTATCTGGACTAGGTTGAGGAGGACAAAGTACCACCAATCTCCTAGAACAATTCTGGAGAAACTTCCAGTGGAGTTGGCATTTTGTTATAAACAGTTGATTTCCAATGCCCCAGAGAACGATAGGCTGGAAGAAGGAATGGCCTCATCAGCCTTGAACTTGACGTCAGAAACTACTGTTGCTGGCTCTTCCCACGTCAAACAAAAGTGCCCCAAGTCTTTGGTGAGTCCATTTCCCATTCCTGTCACCAAAACCCCCAGATGTTTAGATGTCAGTGACTCTCTAAAAGGACCCCAGCCCAGCTGACCAGGAAGACGGAGAGCAAACAGAGGCTTATCTGCATGGCCAGAGAAACAAAGTGCTGCCGGGTCTGAAGCCGAGCTGCTAATATGCCAGGGTTCTAGGATGCTCCTGGCAGGAGGCCATGGCACAGCCCTCCCCCAGGCCTGGTGCCCTGAAAGAGCTCATTCACCATGCAGGGCTGAGCCCTTTCCTCTCAAGTGGCTACTCACCAATGGCGGACCCAATTACACGCAAGAGTGCTGGGGCTGCCTAGATGCTGAATCCTCCTTCATGCCGAATTGAGATTTCTTTTCCTCAGACTCACCAGACACAACTCTCCTACAAATGATGGGATGGTTATTTTAAATGAAGATTAAAAGGAAAACAAGAAAATTGCAAGACATGTTGCAGAAAGTAACTCAGAAGCACTGACTACTATACTCCCCCTACACCCACATGCACACACTCATACCTATGCAGACACGTACACTCATGCACTTGTACATACACACACGCACAGCTACACTCTCTTTCACATACACACACTTGCTGACTTCCAAACCTTTCTCCTACACCCTCATACACACACAAGCACACACACATACACATATGTATACAGTCACAGCACTGACTTCCACACCTGATCCTATACCTATGTCTCCACATATGCATACATACATACTCATATACATATAGACAAGTACTGACTTCCATACCTCCCTCCTACCCCCACACCTTCACACACACACCTTCACACACACACACACACACACACACACACACACACACACACACAATTACACACACTGGCTTATGTGCCTTCTCCTACACTCACAAGTTTACACATATGCTCTCACACAAACATGCACACACTGGCTTCCACATCTCCTCCTACACCCATACCTACACACACACACACACACACACACACACACACACACACACACACACACACGTATGTACTACGGAAGAGCAATAATTCTCAGAGCCAAGAATTGACATCACTTTCTTCTCAGTGTGGGAAAAGCCATAAATTGTCCTCAGGACCTCTGTAGAAATTCTCTCCCTTCCTGGCAGGATTTCTGCAGCCTGAGCTAAAAGCAAAAAGAAGGAATTTTCCTTCTTCCTACTTTATCTAGAGTAATTTCTTGATGAAACTGTATTGGGTCCTCCCCCGAGGCCTCTGGATTTTTATCTACCAGCGTTTCTCTTCCAGTGAGTGCATAGTTAATGAGTCCTATGAAATGAAAACATGAATTTCTGTCTAAAACAACAGGGAAGATTTTCCTCCTTTTGTAATTCCCTCTTTGGTATATGAAGGTGTTGTTTGTTGTTTGTTTTGATTGTATTTACCACCATACTATCGTGGAAGCATGGAGGGGACTCCAAATGGAAACCCTTGCAGGTGCCTTGGGCCACAGCCTTCGATATGCAGACACAGTATGGACCTCACACTGTCCTGCACCTACTCACTCCAGCAGAGGCAAATGATATAGCAGGAACCTAACAGACTCCTGGGAGAGGAAGGCAGAGCACCCAACTAACAAGATAGCAGGATTGAGAGGATAGCGGATTACAGATCCAAATCCTTGTGTGCAGCCTCCGTTCCCACCAGATTCACTGTATAGCACAAACTCCAGAACAACAAGCACAGCACATTAGACCCCAAAATGAGACCCCTCCATGAGCATGGGAGCAGGGGGATTTGTACAGCTAGACTGGTGACTGTTTTTAAAACTAGCTTTGATTCCCTCTACTGAAGAATTGATTTGAGCATGGAGATGACTAGAGCGGCAAAGGTCACTCATTCTCACTACTGTGAGAATTTGAACTTGGTCCTCTGTACTCACATGGTGGAAAGAACCAACTCTTGCAAGCTGTCCTCTGACCTGCACACACGTACCATTGCATGCACTGACCCACATGCAAGCATACACATGTGCATACGTACATATTACAAACACAATGAATAAATGTTTTTAAAATACATGGGTTTAAAAAAACATACATAGGTTTACAGAAAGAGGTGGACGTGCATAAGAACATTTAGATGTGGGTAACTGGCTTATCTGCTGTGAGGCCAGTTGTTCTGATGCAGGATTAACTGGGCCAAAGAAACAGCCTCAGGACTCTTGAGGAATAGTAACAGATTGCTTTCTCAAAGACATGACTTCTATAGCCACTAGCAAATCCCAAAAGGACAGGTAGACCACGTCTTTGTAGCTACTGCAACTCCTAATGACATACAGCTATACCTATGGATGAGAGCATTGCTCAACCCTCACCAGAGAAGCTTCTCCTTGCAGTAGATAGTAGAGACCCACAACAGGACAAGGTGATTAAGTTCATCACATTCTTCCCCTGGGCTCGGGAATATATGCAGAAGAAGACACAGAAAGATTAGAGCTAGTGGTGTTGGACAACTCCAAGGAAGAGCATCTTCCAAACACAATAAGGCTGATACACCTGTGACCTCACAGGGACTGTGACAGCATGCCCAGGACCTGTGCAAATTAAACACAGTCCGAGCATGGAGAAGGAAAAGTGGGCACACACGCCTACCTCTAACCAAGGAGCTATTTGCAATTGATAGCTGCTGGGAGAGAGAGAATTGGTTTTCTTCAATGCAATGACAGTGAGTATATCAATCACACTTCAGGGCAAAACCCCATGCTCAGAGTGATTGGCCAACAAAACAAATTCCACTGTCTTTTGTTAACATCGTATGCTTTTGTTTGGTTGGTTGGCTTTGTTTGCTTGTTTTTTGAGAGAGAGAAAGAACATGAAGTCGGAGGAGTGTCTGGTAAGAGTTGAGGAGAAGGGCAAGAGTATGATCAAAATATATTATATGAAATGTTTTAAAAGGTGAAAACGAAAATAAAAAATAAAGAAAAAGTTTTCTGTATTTAATCTGAAAATAAACATCTAAAGCAAAAAATGATTTTACTTTAAGCTAAAACATTGTTTTACATATTTTTGTATGTCTGAAATATTTTACAGTTTATAAAGAATTTTTAAATGTTAAGTGGGCTGCTTAATAGTGTCATGCATGGAACAGTATTTTAAAATGTGACCTTTGGCATTGATCTTAATAGAAAGGTCGATATTCACAAAGAAAGAAGAGAAAACAATAGTTCTCAACTTGGCAAATATGTATTTAATGTGTACAACATATATGTTGACAAATATGAAATAGCACAAAATAAATAACACCTATATTAAATTTTTAATTGAATGCAATATGCTTCCTTTTTACTTTTTATTTATTTTTTTTAACAGGGTCTCTACCTTTGAACTCCTTGTATAGCCAAGGATGACCTTGAATGGATCCTCAGGCTTCACCAACTGAGTTTTGTGATTATAGGCAAATGCCACCATTCCCAGAATCTGGGGATCTAATTCAGAGCTTTGCCCATGCTAGACAAGCAATCTATCAACTGAGCTGTGAAGCTAGCCCCAAGACTGACTTTAATATCATCAACCCCTCATGCCAGCTGGTTCTTTACTCTTTGTTGTTTCTTCTTTAGCCTGTGATATGAGTGATTTCACTGATGTACACTTTGCACTGTGCTGTTACTCTGCTCATTGCCAACAATGAAACACTGGGCTCAAACCTAAGAGTAAGTTATGAATTGCTGCTGAGTCCTTTAATACTTTCATATATAAACATATATTTATTCAGCATTTAGTATTTACATATATAAACATTTATTTTATGCAGGTTTTATATATGGATATGTAATGTATATTATATAATATATAGAAAGAGAGACAGATAGATATATAAACACCAACCACAGGTATTTATAGGCTCATTGTCACTGTGCTCTCTAGAGAGAGGTAGCACATAGCAAAACTCATATAGTTTATAGAGCATTTCCATGACAGAAATATTCCCTATTACTGTACTTAATTCTTGAAATAATCTGAGGAAATGGGGACTGCTGCTAACCATTGATTCTCAAAGGGGGTCCCTGAAGTTCAAGAATCTTAGGGAACTCAGTAAGCAATGGAGCCCCACAGTTATTAGTGGATTCTAGATCTGGGGCCAGACAACAAACTTACTCTTGCCTAGGAAGTCAGTTTATGGGTTGCCATATTTAGCAAATAAAAATATAAGATACACAGTGAAAAGTTAGCAGTGAGTAATTTTTCTAGTTTAAGTATGTTCTAACAGTGCATGAGACATTCTTACACTAAAAATCATCTATTTTTTGCTTGAATCCAAATTTAACTGTTCTGTACGTTATTTGGTAATCTGAAGTTTACCATCTCTCAGGAACACGCTGTCTGGAATGACAGAAATATGCTTTTTCTAAGGAAGAAAAGTAATGTTGGGTTAAAGCGGGCATTAGACATCAGGACAGAGCCTGTCCCATACACAAAATACACACTTAATAGCAGCTTGCAGGTGGGCAAAGGCCTATTGCATCCGCCTCACTCAAGGTCCACAGACCTTTACCTGGATTTGCAGAATGAGA
This sequence comes from Cricetulus griseus, assembly GCF_003668045.3. Lineage (NCBI taxonomy): Eukaryota > Metazoa > Chordata > Mammalia > Rodentia > Cricetidae > Cricetulus > Cricetulus griseus. The sequence goes on from NC_048595.1 coordinate 344,893,292, forward strand.
CCTTCTTACCTTCGCCAAAAAGAACAATAGAAAGAATCAATGAAACAGAGAGTTGGTTCTTTGAAAAACAATCAGTAAGATTGACAAACCCTTATCCAAACATGTTGACCAATGGAACTGAATTTCCAATCCTGACATAAACCTACACACCTTTGAACTCCTGATTATTGATAAAGAAACCAGAAATCCATACTGGAAAAAAGACAACATCTTCAACAAGCAGTGCTGGTCAAACTGGATGGCTGCAGGTAGAAGGAAGCAAATAGATGCATATTTATCACATAGCACAAAGTTCAATTCCAGATAGATCAAAGACCTCAACATGAAACTAGATAAACACTGAGCCTCATAGAAGATAAAGTGGGGACTGACCTTGAACTCATTGACACAGGAGACAACATTCTAAACAGAGCACTACTAGAACATGCTCTAAGATCAACAACATGAAATTGACAGTCTTGGGAATAGCAAAAAACACCATCATTCAGACAAAGCAGCAGCCTACAGAGTGGGAAAAGATTCTACCAACTACGCCGAGTGGTGATGGTGCACGCCTTTAATCCCAGAACTCAGAGACAGAGGCCAGCCTGGTCTACAGAGCGAGTTCCAAGACAGGCTCCAAAGCTATACAGAGAAACCCTGTCTCAAAAAACAAAGCAAAAGATTCTACCAACTACACATCTGATAGAGGGCTAAATATATACATACACACACACACACATATATATATATATATATATATATATATATATATATATATATATATAAAATCACTCAAGAAACTGTATGTCAAAAAAAACAATAATCCAATTTCAAATGGGATACAGATCTAAACAGTTCTCAATAGAGGAATCTGAAATGGCCAAGATACGCTTCAAGAAATGTTCAACATCCTTAGCCATCAGGGAAATGCAAATGAAAACTACTTTGAGGATCCTGTCAGAATGACTAGCATTAGTAACACAAGTTACACCTCATGCTGGTATGGATACAGAGTAAGGTGAATACTCTCCCACTGCTGGTAGGAGTGCAAACTTGTACAGCCACTTTAGAAATCTAACTAAATTTTCACCTGGAAGAGGTTATCAATTGAGAAGCTTCTGGGTTAGGGATGGGGTATGTGTCCACTAATCTTTTCAGCTCTTGAACCCTATCCAGTGCAGGTCCTATTCATGCAGCCCCACCCCAGTCTATGTGAGTTCATTGTGCCTTGGTCCTGCTGTCTTTAGAAGCTTGTTTCCTTGGTGCTCCCCATATCTCTGTATGCTCAGTCTTAACCAGATTTAATCTCTTTGCTATTAAAGCAAATGTAAAGAGGCATGGCTGCTCGAGATACTGAGAATCAGTGACAGTCAAGTCCCCAGTGGGACCTTCATCCCACCACCTCTAAGGCTCCAGAAACAATGAGGAAGAGGGAGTGGAAGGAATAGATGAGCCTGCAGATAAAAAGGAGAGCTGTGAAATGCTATCCTTTGGCATAATGCAGCCAATGCAATCATCGTGTCACAGCAGTGGTGGCTACCAGCAGCGCCTGCACAAAACTGGTCCTGTTGACAGTCAATCATAGATCAAGGAGCAGCCCAATTGCCCCTACTTCTCCCTACTAAAATACGATCCATTGATGGATTCTGTGGGAAGGGCAGAGGGTCCTCAGAAGTCATTGATGAATAGTACCAAACCCATGGGCACAGTCAGCCCTGGTGTATCATAAAACAAAGCAGAGAGGTGAATGTGGGAGAAGTACTTATGGGAGGGGGTGTGGAGAAAATAAGAGAGGATTGAGGTAATGGAGATCAGAATAAGGGTGTGTGTGTGTGTGTGTGTGTGTGTGTGTGTGTGTGTGTGTGTGTGTAATTGTCAGAGAACTTTGTTTTTTAAAGAATAGCTTCCCTGAGTGTCAACTAAACTTGGTAGACAATATGATTCTGTTTTGTGATGTGAGCTGGAAACAGTTGGCAGGCAGAAGAGAACCAAGTTACATCTATTAGTTTAGTCTTGTTTCTTTCCCCTCCTGTCCTACAAGTGTTCTATAGCCAGCTTTCCAGATGAAGTGACAAGTGCTACACTCTCAAATTCAAGCAGCTGGTTGCCTATTCACCCTCTGATTGACATCTTGAAGGTCAAATGTATCTTAAACACCCAGGAGTCCTCATCCAGCCCTCAGGACGCACCTTACTGGAACTGGTCTATGAACACAAGCTCTGCTATCGTTAGCCCAACTTGCTTGTGAGCTCATTAGGTTTAATAACCCCCTTGGAGGGCTTACAACTGCAGGGCCAGACCTCAATCTCTGAACCTGCAACTCTTCTGTAACACAACGTGATAGTGTAGATGGATATTGCTTAATGTGTTTGCAGAAAATTCAGAAGGAAATCTGTAAAAGTTCATGTCATCCTTATCAAGAAAGTTCAGGTGATGACAGATACTTTGTGCATATCTTCTACAAAAACCTCCTTCTGCTGAACTTAAGATTTTATTTTGTAATCAAGAACAAAAAGCTACTAGCATTGATATCAATAGGCTTTGGGGTTAAAATATATTCACAAGGAATATTAAATTCATCATATGACATTGAAGGGCATAGAGGAGGATGTCATCAATGACATGATGAATCTACAAACTCAGAGGAAAATTTTGGCTCCTTGTCCAACTCTCCCTCCAACAATAGTTTTGTTAACCTCTGAGGTTAACATTCCCAAGCAGACTTTCTTCATGTAGAAGCCTCACAACACTACAAATTCTCCTGATACTCACAAGCTCAGGAATAGACAGAGGGTTTGCATTGTTCTCCTTTATCCCAAAGAGTCCCAGTGTCCCTCCAATATCTGTGGGCCATCTCTCAACCCAGAAAGTAGGCCACTTTGGTTATCTATCAGGGAGATGGCGAAAGGAGAGGTTTTATCCTTTGGGAGAACAAGATCCATTCATCTGCCCCATCTAATAGACATGCAAAGAGAAAGTAGATGGTCCCTAACGTGATATCAGATAGCCCAGGCTAGATTTGAACTTGAACCTTGAGTCATCTTGCCTCAGTCTTGAGACTTGGCATTTATTTTTAAAAATTTGTTTAATTTTTAAACAAATTATCTTAATCTGCATGATTGTTTGTTGGCATGTAGTCACATGCATCACATATGTGTCTTATGCCCTCAGAGACCAGAAAGGGGCATAAGATACCCTAAAACTGGAGTTGCAGATGGTTGTGAGCCTCCATATGGGGCTAGGAACTGAACCTGGGTCCTCTACAAGAACAGCAAGTACTCTTAACAACTGATCCATCTCCCCAGCCCCAGGGCAACATGTGTTTTCTGCACACGTGGTACTGAAGATCCCTGGAAACCTGCAGTTCAACACTGAAATTTTTATTAAAGGGAACTTCAAAATTCATGACGTAATGTACAATAAAGCCCAGGGTAGCCGGTTCTTACACAGGCATTCTTAAACTTCAGTGTACATTGCAAATGTTTGAAGGGCTTGCTAAAGCACACATTGCTGGCCCAGTAAGTTTGCCAAGCAGGGCACTAAAGATGCATATTTCTCCCAAGTTTCTCAGACAATGCTGATGCTATAGGGACCATAATTTGAGAACTGACATCAAAGGCTCATTAGATGATGTAAGTAAAGTGACTACTTGCAATTTGGGCCTCTGTTCATCAAGAGTGGCAACTTTATTTCATGAAGGAGTCTACTCCATTTCTCCATTGTAGCCAGTGGTTTTCCCAAGGATGAAGTCTACTAATTATCCTTAATAATTATCAAGGGTTGTTCAAAGACACATAACCAATGGCCCACCAGGAGGACAGTGAGGTTGGGCGTTAAATGCACGTTCTCTAACTAAAGCAGAAGCCAGAAGCAAATAGCTCATCCTGGCCTGGCCTCACTGCCCTCCCATCTTATGCAAAACAGCACAAGTCACAGCCAAGTCAAGTGCGCCCTCCGTGAGAAAGAAGCCAGCAAAGTGGAGAGAAAAGACATCAACTTTAAACTTACTGTGCTTTCATCTCAAAAAACAACATGTTCTTTTTCTCTGGTTCATTCGGTATTTCTAGCGGAAGTAAAATTCTTCTCTGGCGTCCAAGAAAGATTTACGATTGAAACAGAACAGATTTTACCTGGCAGTGGGTGCAAGCGGTACTTGTTCTCTCATACCAGGCCCAATTGCTCTTTATTTTGCAGATACTAATATTAGGCCCGGTTAATCATCACACATTCCTTTTATTAGGTGAGGAGCTACATTCCTGAAACCACTCTCAGGAAAACAATCCTTTCCTTCCAGACCACCCTGAGCTGTAGACTTGGGGTTTCAGGAGTGGGAACATTGCTGGGCCATGTGGCAGACATTTAGGCAGCCTGGAGACATCTGTTCTTCAGCCTCAAGCCCTTGGAAGTGGTTGGGAAACTTCCTCTTGTCTTATTCAGTTGGCCCGAGGTCATTCCCTCTACAAACATCATGAAGGTGTTAGAATCACCAGAGTACTAGTCTTTATTACTTCTCTCCCTATGTACAGAGCCACCTGGGAGGAGGGCAAAGCTTCCAGAATAGGATGTATTCAATAGATTTTATTGGAAGGCACTGATTCAGGCAAGTTAGAGCCATCTGAGTTTTGTACAAAATACTAAATTGTCAGAATACACTCAATTTCATTCATAATGTATCTTATCCTAATAAGTCTTTTATAGGTTAGTTGCTAGCAAATTAATAACCAATTTGCCATAGAAATATTGTGGTCATACTGCGAACCAATCTCCAGATTCCTTCTCAACTCCTGGTGTGCCTGAAGGACAGTACCACACTAAGAATATCACGAAACCTCTCATTTTTCCCTTTTAGAATAAAACCACCCAAGTTACAGATCAGAACTTCAGAGTGTTGTAACTCAGGCCCCTCTTCATTCCTTTTCATCCAACCATGGGCATCATTGGCAGGACTGCCAGCAAAAAAAGGGGGGGGCGTGGGAATACCAGAGGCAGTGTGGAGACTCCAGGGGAGATGACAAGTGATGGAATGACAGAAAACCAGGTGTTCAGAGAGTGTGGGACAGTGTCAGGTTCTCACAGTTGTTCCAGTCCCTGCTGGGTGACAATGGTGGATAAGGAGTGAGTGGGAAGACAGGAGGAAATAAAGGCAGTCTGCCTTCAGAAGCAATGATGCCAGCGGCAATGAACAAAGCCTTCGACTTGGTCACTATCCACCAAAAGAACAAAATAAAATAAAAAGCTTGAGAGTCTTGAAATAGCAAGTGGAACAGGGCAGTTGGGGTTCTAACCTCCTGCTGAGCTCAGGCCCATGTACTGTATACTCCCTTGGAAGTGAATTCTCCGTCAATAAGTTCTCTTTGCTTCTATTCTGGAGTCGGGAAGGGAGGGAGGAAAAAGAAAAGAGAGGGGAGGGGAGAGGAGGGAAGAGGAGGGGAGGAAAGAGCAAGTCACCCATATCATGATCACAGCAAAGCAAAAAGACAAAGAATGTGTGGCCAACAAATCCTGATGGGATCAGCTTCACCAAAGAAACTGAGTTACAATCTGTACATCAATCCGAGATTAAAAGATGCCAACGTGCTTGAAAAATGCCAACATGTTAGTACCTAATGCTCTGCCAACCACAAGATCTTTAACTAGACCACAATGAGTAACTGCTGGTGAGCTCCTACTTTATGTCATGCCCAAGCTTAGGTATGTAATATTAGTACAGCCTTCAGATCACATATGGGGTAGATCCGAAATAAACTCATTTGCATCATTCCCCCATGTGGAGCCTCTGGGAGATTGCTTTCTAATACCTAGCTAAGATGTGCTTCAACTTCGGTCCACAGAAGGGGCTCCTGGGGGCTGAACACTTAGAATCCCACTCTCATCCTCACCCCAAAACCAGGCAGAGATCTCTCTCCTGCTTTAGAACAAGGAAACCAATGACAGTCCCAGCCTCAGGCTGAGAACAGGACATGTGACACCTGTCCCTGACTGACTTCTGTTTCCAACACTGGGACTCAAATTACTTCCCTCCCTCCATCCATCCAATTCATCCATCCTTCCCTCCTCCCTCCCCTTTCCCTCCCTTCTTCCATACCTTGCTCTTATCTTCACTTTCTTTTTTTCTCTTTCCCTTTTTTTCTTCATTTTCATTCTTGCCCTTACATCCTTTGCTTTTCTTTCTCCTCAGTTTTTTCTTCCTTCCTTCAAAGATGTATCTGAAAATTGTGTGCATTCTCTCAAGGAGATCAGAGAGGCACACTGCAAGTAACAGTCCCAGAAGCAGAGAGTTGAATACTTCAGGCTTGCAAATACTGAAAACTACCATCTGGCGTTCCCAGCATACTGCTTGAGAAGAAATCCTTGCAGACATTCATGGAAGGCCTCTTAAGCTTCGTTTACATTTCATAGCTTTTACTGAATTTTCTTCAACTGTGTCTCCAAACATACTTCTCTGGTCCATAAACTGTTTCTGTGAAACTTGGATCCCATCTGGTTTGATTCCTGCAATGGCGAGAATCTGAGACAACCAGTCGTTTCGAAGCAAACCTCTCTATTTGAAAACTGTCCTATGCCAAGTCCCTGTCAGGGTCCAATCACAGCACACTGGTGCCCTCTGATAATCATGGTGGCATGCATCTTCCAGAAATAGCAGCTACTGAGACCCTGCTTGTGGCTTCTTGGTTTCATTACTCCTTAATAAACCCTTGTTTATTGAACAAGCCAACATGAACTTCCTACAGCAAAATCTGACATGAATGCTAGTAACATCTGAGATTCCCAGCCTTCCCCAAGTATTCTTTTTCCCTTTTTAATAATGCTTTAGTCATCTTTTCTTTTTTAATATTATTTTCATTTGGGGGAAATATAATAAAATTACACCGTTTCTACGTTCCCTTTTCTCCTTATAAACCCTCCCATGTTTCTCCCCCACCACCTTGATCTTCCAAATTCGTGGCCTCTTTTTTGTTGTGACATATGTGTGTGTGTGTGTGTGTGTGTGTGTGTGTGTGTGTGTGTGTGTGTTCGTGCATGCGTGTGCATCTGTTTGTGTGTGTTCCTAAATATGTAAATATAACCTGCTCAGTTTGTATAATGGTTCTTTTATGTGTGTGTTTTCAGGGCTGACCATTTGGTATTGGATAACCAATGGTGTGCTCTCCCCGGAGAAGATTGTTTTTCCTCTTAGTTGCCTGTAGTTCTTCATGGAAAGCTGAGGCCCCTTGAGCTTTCCCAGTCCATGCAAGCCTGTCTATTGACATCAACTTTGTTCAGCTGGTGTTTAGGCAGCCATGTTGGTGGGACTTCATGGGTGTAACTTCTAAGAGACACAGTCTCACAGCTAACCCAATGTTCCTCTGGCACTTACTAGACCTAGCAATAACTTGGTGTGTGTGTGTGTGTGTGTGTGTGTGTGTGTGTGTGTGTGTGTGTGTGCACACGTGTGCACGCGCCTGTGTGCTCACGAAGTACATGTGAAGATCAAGGTACAACTTCAAATGTTGGTCCTTGCTTCTGCTTGTTTCTCCTCCTATGTTGCCATTGTCACAATTACATGTGCAGGTCATGGCATCCAGGCTTTTGTGGGGGTTGGAAGGATCCAAATTTAGGTCATTATGCTTGCCAACATAACTGCTTTATGAACCATGCTGTCCTCTCAGCCTTGACTTGTACTTGGTGCTAAATGAGTGTGAATTTCATGAAGGGAGCATCAAGATTATGTTTTCATGCTCTTGCATCATAGTATTATGACATCCACTAATGATTGTGAGCCTGGCCACTCTCAGGATCCTCAGGAATTGCTCACTGGCCCTCTGCTTCCTAAAGTTTCGCTATTGAAATGATCAGGGTGTAGCTAGGATACAGCTGGACCCGTAGAAGCACCTAACACAGAGAGCTGCCCTGGGAAGAAAGGCAATGGATAGCTCTCATTTCTTGTGGAATGAGGAGTTATACACAGGCCCAGGACGATACCCTTCGAGAAACAGTCTTTCTCCTAGGCATTGAGCCAAGGCAAAGAACATTCTGTTAATCGTTACTCATTGTCAGTTTGGCCAAAGAACAGTTGGGGCAGGAGGATGTTTTCTGTTTTGTTTGGTTTGTATCTGGGTGGGCACGGATTCTGGGCAAATTTCATGACCCCAGCAATCAGTTTACAATCCTGGGTGGTTTCTCTGGGGCAGAAACCCTCCAACCTGTCCTTACAAACGTCTGGTAAAGTCTGTCTCATCGCAAACTTAATCAGCTTGGCCTTTTTAAAACCAGCCTGTTGATTGGTTGAAAAGGAATTCTCTATACCTCTCTTCAGTGCTCACACAGTGGTTGTGGCAAGAGGGTTTTTCATGCGTGCCTCGTGCCCAGCCTATACTCCTCAGTGAGAGCATACACGGGCATACCTCTGAGCCATCGCCTCCTGCCCTGGACTTGGGAGTCCAACAGCACGATTAGTGCTCCCACTTCTCTTCCGGAAGATAACATCTTCAAACAGTAACCTTGTTTAACTTAAATAAGCCTTCTGGCCTCAGCAAAGGGAAAAGTCCAGTAGGAAATCCGCATTTGCTCTTGGCGAAGGCAGATAGGCACTACGGATGACTCTAGTTCTCAAAGCTGCTTACAAATCCAGAGCCAAGTTTTCTGGGATGGGGCATTAGCAAAACTCATTCCCTTAGGTCAGTAACAAGAGTTGGTGTTTTGTTTCCTGAGATGACTTGGAAAATATGAACAACTTTCACTCCTCTCAAAAAGATATGGAAAAACTCAAAACGTGTTCTGAGCCTACCATCCAGCAGGCTGCACTAGTGAAGACTACCTTGATTCAACAGATAAAAGCTGAATAGTTCCATTCAAAAACAAATCATTCTTTCTTAGAATTTGAATTTAAGATAACACTTTTCAGGTATTTGACTAATGCACATCAAAAAATGCTTATATATAAGATAAAGCAGGCTTTGCAGACGCCGCTGTCCCCTGTCGCCTCTTCCTGCAGCCATGGTCAACCCCACCGTGTTCTTTGACATCTCGGCCGACGGTGAGCCCTTGGGCCGCGTCTCCTTCGAGCTATTTGCAGACAAAGTTCCAAAGACAGCAGAAAACTTTAGAGCTCTGAGCACTGGAGAGAAAGGATTTGGATATAAGGGTTCCTCCTTTCACAGAATTATCCCAGGATTCATGTGCCAGGGTGGTGACTTCACACGCCATAATGGCACTGGCGGCAGGTTCATCTACGGAGAGAAATTTGAGGATGAGAACTTCATCCTGAAGCATACAGGTCCTGGCATCTTGTCCATGGCAAATGCTGGACCAAACACAAATGGTTCCCAGTTTTTTATCTGCACCGCCAAGACTGAGTGGCTGGATGGCAAACATGTGGTCTTTGGGAAGGTGAAAGAAGGCATGAACATTGTGGAAGCCATGGAGCGTTTCGGGTCCAGGAATGGCAAGACCAGCAAGAAGATCACCATTTCCGACTGTGGGCAACTCTAATTCTTTTGACTTGCGGGCTTCTTACCTACCAGACCATTCCTTGTGTAGCTCAGGAGAGCATTCCCACCCCATCTGCTCGAATGCCCTGTAATCTCTGCTCTCACTGAAATTCTTTGGGTTCCATATTTTCCTCATTCCCCTCCAAGTCTAGCTGGATGGCAGAGTTAAGTTTATGATTGTGAAATAAAAACTAAGTAAGAACTAAAAAAAAATAATAAGATAAAGCATATATAATATAATATAATATAAACTCTATTAGCATAATATACAATATAAACTATGTAAGTATGATATATATTGCATACATGACCCAAGCACAAGTATTTACCTGAAATAATTCATCCTTTCTACATGTTATCAATTTTATGTTTTAGTTGTTCTATTCCATCCTATTAAATCATGTTTCTGTCCTGTAAAACACCAGTGTTGAGTGAGGGGTGTGTAGTTCACGGGTAGAGAGCCAGTCTGGCATGTGCAAGGCTCTTGACTCAATCCCTAAAACGACTGGAACAAAAACCATTAGTTGTGACCCACAAAGTCGAATTTTTTATCCATGACCCAACATATGAAAAACACTCTGGAAGGGGAGAAAGGCTCCTGTATCACAAATCCTACAAACCTCCCACTTCTGGGACACCAAATACAACTGAGGATGGTCATTTGGCCAAAAATATTCTCAGTAAGGTGTAAATAAACTATAGTCCCCAGCGTTGTATGTTATGTTGCATCTGACATGTCACACATTTCATCCCAGTGGAGAAAAGAGATGAGAGCAGATGAAAATGGATGAGGGAAGGGATGATGAGCTCATGGAAGCTCTAAGTAAGGAGTGATCAATGTGCCTCAGTATCTCGGGTTTGGTCCCACCTAGGGAGTCCTAGTTGTCCCTTTCCATTGTTTGTGTCCAGGCCATGAATAACAATTGCTCTGGACAAGTAAAAAGGCCTGAGGCAGAACCTCAGGGGACCTGTATGGATGCAGCCTCACCTCCTTCCCTCTGAGACCCTCGTCCACATTCTGAGGTGCTCTTCACATTTCTCTTACCTTAGCCATCTTTCCCATCCCTGCCAGACCTTCCCTAGGCTTGAGCAGCACTGTCAGACAGCCCTCTCTCTGGGTCTTTCAGTGCACTGCATAGATGCCCACCAGACAGCTGCAGGCAGGGCAGAAGCGTTGGCCCATCCGTTATACCCTACATTCCCCACATCCTCCTCTGCAGCCACCTGCCATGCCCTCATCTCTAAAATCCACAGTCACTGACTTAGCTATAACACTGAGCATATGTGTGTGCACAGGCTTGGTGACTTATCTGTTCAGAAACCCTATTCACATCCTGGAAATGGAAAATACCCCTTCTGTCTTCTCTCCTTTGGGCCATTTAAGTTTAAAATGTTACTTTAAGAACTCCCATTTTTTGACAAGGCTCTCTCTCTCCTCTCTCTTCCCCCGCCCCCTTTCTCCTGGACTACAGAAGAGCCCTTACCAGGGTCCTATCAGAATTCACACATACATCTTTCTGGCTATATCTGAAACAGACAGCTTCTCTCCATCCAGAAGCAAACATCAGAGGCAGTGAGACTCATGCAGTTGAGGACCATGATCTTGAGCTAGGCAGACAGATAGTCTGTAGTAATAGAGATTAAAACTCCAGGGAGAAAAGGCCACCCAAAGAGAGGCTTGTGAGACTGGGGAGGAACAGAGAAACCCCAGGCAGGGCTGTTGTGTCCTTTGTCCCATTTATCCCTAAACCTTGGTGGCTTTCCTTCCCTTCCCTCACACTGGTTATTCTTGCATTCTGAGAGCCAATAAATTCCCTTTTTGCCTTTTGCCTAATTCCAGCTGGGTTTCTGTAAATTGCAACAACAACAAAAAAAAAAAAAAAAAAAAAAAAAAAAAACAAAACTCCTGACTAATACAGCCCCTAATTGTTTCTTGCTGGGTGCTACCATGTTGTTCCTAAACCAAATATTCATGTCCTGTAAATTTACATGTTTTATTTTGTTCCTTAACTCAATGGTAGGGTCTTACATTTACTGCTGTGGAATAGGTCCAGTTATTCTGACTCTCTCTTCTGGAGTGTCTGATCACAAATTTGCACATACTGTTGTCAGTTTTTGGAAACAGCTAGTTTCTCCATGGCAGGAAAAAGAATTGCAGAGACCAGAGCTCATTCAGAAAAAAATAGATTTTACATTGTAAGAAACTGACATTTTTTTGAGTAAATTATCAGTCCTTAGGAGAACTTTAGGCCCTATTCTCCAGAATATTAACTGGCTAAAAGAGGGGCTAATTGAGACATCAGGAAGAGAGCAAGAGGGCTCCAAATTCACATGACATTGTCCGGTTAACACTGGCCTATTCTATGGGGCTACATCTCTGGTGTCAACCTGGTTATAGACACCTCTTCTTAACATGCAAGCTTCATACTGTCATCCACAGTTGGACTCAAAAATCCAGCCATTTGCCTCAGTCACAAACTCACTGTATGCTGTCAGGAAACAAAAACAAATCCAGACTTAGTAACTATGCAAAATATTCTTGTAAAAGAGGGAAAGAAATATACCAGTGATCAGAATGCTGGCATCAGACCTCCTGCAAATTTCAGAATTTAGGCCAAGGATTTTCTTTTATAGAGGGAAATGAATAAGGCTGAAAAGGCCTAGGTATGTGGAAGTGGGTGGAAGAGTCAAGTTGGGTGGTAGACCAGATGATCAGAGCATACTTGTCCTACCAGCCAGATGATTTGGGGGGGGGGCACTTTTAATTACTGCTTCTGACTCAAGAAGGTCAAAGTTCAGAAACCTAGGACTAGGAAAGATCCTAAGTATGATTATCAAGTGTCTTGTTCTAATACATCAGAGAACACACAGTTGGCTAATTATGGCCAAATAGGAGATTGGAGAGCCTGTTTGAGGCCTTGCTCTGAGTGAACAGACATCATCCATGACTCTTGTTTTCTGAAATCACAGGGCTTGTGTAAGGCTCTCCAAACCTCACTTGTGACTCCAAGAGCTATCTGCATCTGTGTGCCTCCCTGGGTCACATGGGAATTCCCAGGTTTGGAGGTCAGTGAGATCACAGGAAATTAGGAATGACACCTTGAATTCTTGATCTGCCTCCTTGTGAATGATATAACATATTGAAAACTGTGTAGCCACAACCAATTTTGAGACTCATCCATGGAGTTTGCTAGTTACTCTCAGCTACGCCAGGCAAACAAGTTCATAAGTCCAAGTGTAACCTGTCAAGATAGTGTTGCAGCCCTAAAATTTTATCTTGGTGGAGTGAAAGACCCCTGCCCCTTAGCCCTTTCTTTCTCAAGTTTGTCTCCTCTTCCTCCTGTCGGCGGCTTCCCCGATCCCCACCCCCGGCGGCTTCCACTTCCCCCGCCACCCGCCGCACGCCCAGGCCCGAGAACGAGCACCAGGTGGGCCGGCACGAGAACAAACACCAAGTGAGCCGGCCTGGAGCCCTGCCCCTGAGCCCCCGCCCAATGAGAAACACTCCGTCCCAAGGTCTCCGCCCCCAAGGTCAGCCATCTGGATGCGGAGGGGGCGGGGAATTGAGTCTGTTGTACCAGACACCAGACCTTGAGAATATGCTGATCTGGAATGGCTCTGTGTCTCATTTGAACCATCCAATAGAAATGATTCTGTATTTCGCCTCATTTGAAAGACTCTGTGTTTCACCTCATTTGAATAACTCTGTACTGCACCTCATTTGAATAACCCTGTATAGCGCCTCATTTACATTGACCAATGGGAATAGCTCTGTACAATGCCTCATTAGAATTATCCAATAGAATCCCTGCTTCTAGCTTGCGCCTTTTTCCCTATATAAGGACCCCTTTCCCTTGGCTCGGCGCGCTTAGCCACACAGAAGCTAAGTCGCCCCGGGTACCCGCGTCTCTAATAAAACCTCTTGCGGTTTTGCATCCAAGTCTGTGGTCTCGCTGATTCCTGAGTACGGGGGTCTCCTCCTACGAAAGTACCTCTTTGGGGGTCTTTCAGGAGGTCTCTAAGAACCCTAATATCTGACTCCCATATTCTGATTCCTCCCTCCTTTCCACCACCCATTTGCATTTAAGGTATGAGTTCCCTCCTGGGCACAGGCTTCTGAGCCCCATTACTAAGTCCCCTCTTCCTTATAACTTATGCTGAAACTCTGTAATTAAAAATGGTATTGATAAACAGGTACTTACATGGTCCCCTCTAAGGCTTAGGGAACATTATGGAAGATGGAACAAAATGAATGTAAGAGCTGGGTGACAGGGACAAAGACTATGAAACACCATCTTCTGCATGACATAGCCTCCTCATTCATAAACTCACAGCAGCTGCAGTTGCCTACACTAGGCCTGCAGAAGACCTTCCTGCCAATTATCAGCAATGGTTTGGGGAGGGGATCAAAGGGACTTACCCCTCCCTATGGGAACTATTAGCTATGGATGTATATCTGGGGAGGGGAATCAACCTTTTGTGATTTTTAATTTAAATTTGAAACAAGCTTGTTTTACATGTCAATCCCAGTTCCCTCTCCCTCCCATCCTCCCCTGACCACCACTGACCCCCTATCCCATCCCCTTTCTGCTCCCCAGAGAGGGTAATGCCTTCCATGGGGGATCTTCAAAGTCAGTCATATCATTTGGAGCAGGGCCTAGGCCCTCCCCCATGTGTCTAGGCTGAGAGAGTATCCCTCTATGTAGAATGGGCTCCCAAAGTCCATTCATATACTAGGGATAAATACTGAACCACTACCATAGGCCCCATAGATTGTCCAGGCCTCCTAACTGACACCAACATTCAAGGGGTCTGGATCAGTACTATGCTGGTTTCCCAGCAATCAATCTGGGGTCCATGAGCTCCCCCTTGTTCATGTCAGCTGTTCCTGTGGGTTTCTCCAGCCTGGTCTTGACCCCTTTGCTCATCACTCCTCCCTTTCTGCAACTGGATTCCAGGAGTTCAGCTCAGTGTTTAGTTGTGGGTGTCTGCTTCTGCTTCCATCAGCTACTGGATGAAGGCTCTAGGATGGCATAGAAGGTAGTCATCAACCTCTTTTTCTTTAATTGCTTTTATACGCATGTTTGCATGTACATATGTCCCTGGATACATAAATACGACCTGCTCAGCCCAAACAATGTTACTTGGATGTATATATTTTCAGGGCTGGCCATCTGGTATTGAATAACTAACTGGTAGGTTCTTCCCTGGGAAAGACTATTTCTCTAGCATTCCTTAAGTGCCTAGTTCTTTGTCTAGAGTTAAATGCATAGAAACAAGCAAGCAATTTCTATTCAGCTCTAACATGTTTATGTACAAAAGCCTAAAGAACGGGGGGAAAGCTCTCAGGAGTAACAAAGTATAATGCAAAATACAAATAAACAAAAAACAGAGAATGGCATTGAAGGGCTGAGGATGGGGATGAAGCTTGGTTAGTAGACTGGTTAGTGATCATGCAGGAAGCCCAGGGTTCCACCTCCAGCACCACATAAACTAGGAGTGATGGTCATGCCTGTAATCCCAGCACACGGGAAGTAGTAGCAGAAATACTGGAAGTTCAACATCATCCTCCACTACAAAGGCATTCATGGCCAATTCCAACTAGAGGAAGGAGGCAAGGGAAGGGGTGGGGGAGAGCTAAAAAATTAGAAAATCAATTCTTTCACCAAACTCTACCTTTTGTAAAATATTCTAAGTCTATAAACACAAAAATTTCCACTTAGAGTATAAAAGCCAGTCACTGATTTCTACATTCCTACCCCAATAATGTGAATTCTCTCTAAAAATAATTGGATTCTTTTGGCTCAACAGAAGATGCTCACATACAGAGAAGTTCAAGTACAAAGTAATCTTGTTAAGTGCCAAAAAAAATCTATCCCCTTCACATTGCTAAGACTCTGATTACATTTATTCAAAAATTTGAAATATTTGCCTATTGAATCTTCATGGGATTGCTGGTATGAAGTCACTAAGAATGGAAGACAAGGCTCTGAAGAGCAGGACTAGAATATACTTTCAATTAACAGTGGTCCACAGTAAAAATATCACCTGCCTGCAACTTATTCCTTTTAGAGAATTCAGTCCTCTGTCTGGGCCCCATGACAGATCCTAAAGCATCTGCCAAGAGCCTCATCTTTTAGTATCTGTGTCCTCAAATTATTTTTCCCTCCTTGGGTTTTGGTGTCACCTAAATCCTGCTTCTCTAGAGCATGGCTATGTCTCTCCCATAATTAAGTTAGGAAAGACTCCATCTTCCCAAGGACTTGCTCTCTCCTGGCTCTGAAGAAGGAAGTGGGCATGTTTATAAAATACATATGGCAAGGATATGAAGGTGACCTCTAGTAAACAGCCTGGATGAAGCTAAGGACACTCAGTTTTACAGCCACTGAGAAATGCTCTCTGCTAACGACATGAGTAAGCCTGGAAGAGGATCGCCTCCCCTCAAGCCACAGATGAAAATACAGCCCAGCTGCTACACTGATTGCTCCATCCTGAACCCAGGGACCCTAGACAAATTTTAATCAGACTCCTAATCCTCAGAAATTATAAGACATAAACATATGTTGTTTTATGATACCATGTTTGTGATGATTTTTGCATATCTATGAGTAATATATCATAAAAGAACAAACTGTCCAGGCATGTGTTTGTTCTTATCCTAGTGAAGTAATAGTGGCTGTCTCATTTCTCAGCTGAGCTGTGATCCAGGCAAATCCCACAGAGCAGTTTCATGTCTAGTGATGCCCTTCCCTTCTCTGCACCTAGGTTTCCCAACCTATTAAAGGAAGGGTTTGTGACTGGGAGACACCAAGGAACTTGTCAGGTCAAGAGGACTAGTGTTCTGTGCTTCCAAAGGACAATGATACCCTTGAAATGTAGCTGGAAATGAACATGCAAATGATGGATGAGAAATGAGCAGGTATTGAAGACTCATACAAAATTCTGTTCTGAAGAGACAGAGGACACAGAGTGGCTGCCCCTAGGAACCAGTGAAATATCTTGGCCCAGACCAGCCATAGACCTATATTTGCTTATCATCTAAGTGGGCAAAGGGGATGCCAGCACTTTCGGGCTTCTTTTGTGGACAATATTCTAAGAAACCTTTTGTTGGGTGAGGTCTAACTCAACTTTTGGGGTTTTTTTCCTGGTGAAATTAAAAACAAAACAAAACCCTGCCCTCAGCCCAATTCTGAGAAAACGATCATGGAATGCCACTTCACACACACAGCCCTTCCCTAATAACAGGCATGGCTTCGTTACTAGACCGCTGTGCTGACTTCTGGCTAGCAGGAAGAGCAGAGCCAATGTTCTTCGAAGTAAGCCAGAGCGGCACACTCATGTGAAATAGTTTTGTGGGTCTCCTTTTTCTGATGCTACATAAAGAAAGGCTTTCTATGGAGCTGTGGTAAGCAGGTTTTAAGATTTCAAAGTCGATGAGGGATATAACTGACAGCATAAATTCTAAAACCATAGTGCCCTGAATGTTGGAAATAGAGAAATGTTTTTTGCAGTGTGAGGGGGGAAAAATCCTCCTCATTAAGGCCTTAGAATGAATCTACTCTTACAAGCCTAATCCATGAATAAACTAAGAAATAGGACTTTGCTGAAAAATTCCTCATGGATTTACAAGTTGCTATAAGTCCCTGAGGAGCAGGGTTTAACCTATAAAGCTGCTTGGGGCACACAGGTCTGCATAGTGCAGACAGAATTTGAGAACTGACATCTCTCCACAACAAAGACACTACTGATACCAAAACCCAGACCTATCTGGCTTTCTGTCCCCTGTGTGGGTTTAAGAATAACTCTATGGCTGATAGCTCACAAAAAGGAAATTTTTAGAGGCTGTTGGAAATGCAAAAACAGAAAAGTCAATATCGAATTCTTAAAACCCTGTTACTTAAAAGTTGTTGAATTTCCCCTAATCTTAAATTCATAATTATTTGTAACTATTCTACAAATATTCAAATTAATTACTGATAAATATAAATATAAAACAAAATGTATGTGCACATGCCTTGTTTTCCTCTTGTCAAATGAAAGAACAATGTCAAAGAGGCCAGTCAATAGAAGGGTTTAATAAATGTTCTCTTAATCTCATCTCCCATTGTGTCTTCTGTAGTTGAGGACACAAGGAAGACTGGATCAACTCTTTGCCAACACTTGGATGTTGTGGTTAACTCAGTTAAATGCTGAATGTGTTCTTTGGGTTGAACATACTAAAAATGCAATAACAAAACTGAGCTATAGTAACCAAGCTGACAACTATCTCTTATGATAAATCTGTTCTTGAAGTTTGCTTTAGTCAATGAAGAATTCCTTCCTCAACTGAATAAGGGCCCTGTTTAGAAGTACTATATGAGAAAGAAAAATGATAATCTTTGTGAGGGAAAGGCATAAGAATGCCTGGTGAAGACAAGAACTATTTTTAACCTATATATGCTGTGAGCATTTGATCAAATCAAAGCTGAGGAGTCTATTATTGGTCCTGATCTTATTGTATTAGCAAGACATCTAGATCTTCACTCTCATAGGGTAGAGAACTTCAGAGGGCATGCTATGCTCTGTGAATTGCACATAACCTCAGAATTGGTTTTCTATTTATTGCTGAGTTCAGTCATATTTTCTAGATCATATTTAGGAATTCAACAAAATAGTCTTCTGAGCATGACAGGACCACTGTACTCAAGAGCTCACAGAAACTGTGCGTCCCTGTACAAGACTTGCACAAGATCAAGCCAGCCTGAGAAATCAGATCCAATTCTACATCCTGTGTGTTCTAAAGTGGTAATCCATGGACTGGCTTCATGATGTTCAGGTCTCTATATAATCCTATAGTACCTTTCACTCTTCACTTTCAGTCTCCTTGGAGATGCACCCTCTTTTTTGGGTGGGGGTGAAGGGTGAGACAGGGTTTCTGTATGTAGTCATGGCTGTCCTGTAACTCACTCTGTAGACCAGCCTGGCCTCAGGAACTCATGTATCTGCCTTCCTCTGCCTCCCAAGTGCTGGGACTAAAGGCATACAGCACCACTGCCCTGGAGACTCGCCTTCTTATCTCTGCCATAAGATTCTGATGTTCCACAGCCTCGATCCCAGGCCCATCCACCCACATCCACTCATATCTTTCATTCTGTAATAAAGTCATATGTAATTTGGTGGTAATCATTAGCACAGTGACAATGTAGGGTGAAAACCAAGAATGAACACTCTGGATGGTTTCTGTTATTGATCAAATTTCCTTGGTCAAACTTCATTGCAACTTGAAAAATTATTTAAATCCTTGTTTTTCCTTCAAAGTTGAACTCAGCCTCAGATACCTGACTGCCATACTATTTTTCAAAATATCCATATCAACTGTCTAATTGTTGAAGTCATAGGTATGTGTGGTAAACAACTTTTCTTCACTGTAAAACTTGAGAAAACAACATAGAAGGAAGATAATTTTTGAGATGGTCTCATGTATTCCAGGCTGGCTCAAACTACATAGCCAGAAATGACATTGAACTTCTGATCCTCCTGCCTGTCTACCTCCTGAGTGCCAGGATTACAGGTCTGTGCTACTGTGCTTGGTTTATGCAACGGACCCAGGGCCTTATGCATACCAGACATTTTGGCTCATGGTTTTGAAAGTTTCATTCTGTATTAATCTGGTTGTATTGTTTGTGTGTGTGTGATGAAATAAATCATGGGAGAAAAGTATGGCAGAGCAGTTTTTCACCTTATGGCAGTCAGAGAGCAAAGAAATACCATGTGATGTAAGGCAGCCTTTCATTCCCATCTTGTTCCTTCAAGATCCCCAGCCTCTTGATGGGGCTGCCCTTCTCCTTTAGTGTTGCCTCTGGAAATGTTCTTACAAGACATACCCAGAAGTGAGCTTTCTAAACTCAGGGCACTTCAGATCCCAGTGAAAGTGACAATCAGGATTGGCTTTCACATTGATAACAAGCAGGTATGTGACTAGCAGCACCTATTGTTTTCTTACCAGTCTAGTCGTTTCTAGTCCAGGCATGTCACTGACTTCTTGGCATCACCACTAGAAAACCAAAAGGCCATTTACAATATACGTGTCTTAGATGTACCTTATAATTTCCCCTTTTGAATCTGCTCCACTTTCAATTTTCCTCCTAAATCCATCCTTAAACTCTATGATCCCATTTTCCCAGACTGAAACAAACGCATCTTTAAATCACATCTTTCTGTTTTTTATTTAAATTAGAAAAAAGCTTGTTTTATATGTCAATCCCAGTTCCCTCTCCCTCTCCTCCTCCCCTGCCCCCCACTAGCCCCCTATCCCATCCCCTTTCTGCTCCCCAGGAAGGGTTAGGCCTTCCAAAATCCACATCTTTCTAAGTCACATTTTTGCTAAAATCCCTTAGCGTCTTCACACTGTTTATTGGTGAAAGGCTAAATCCTATGTGTGGCTACACAGTTAGATGCTTTGTGTTGAAATAGCAGAATGCCCCTGCCCACAACCCTCAATTAGGTTCAATAATAATGGTGCCACTCAACAAGAAATACCTGGAGATGAAGGCTCAAGTTAGATCATCAACATTCAAGAATCCAGGTCCTTCCACCTTTGAAGAGTTCTGGGTTGGTTTCATTATAGTTTTGGCCATAACAAAAATATTTCCCTATTAACACCTCATTGAACTGTTATCTAAAGTGGCCTTGTTTTATCTCTTAATTTTACTGGGATATTTTGCAAGCAATTTTCAAATGTGAGCACATAACATTCTCAGGTTCAATTGTCTCAGCAGCGTGCACAGTTTTAAGAACAACTTCCCTCCTAACATGACCAAAAAGTACCACAGTCCTTTACTAATTTATTTTCAGAAGACAGCAAGTTTCAAGATCAGAAGCATTTGAGGTTGTATTTGGCTGAACTATTTACTTGTTTTGATCAAGTATATGTGACCCACTGGGATGCTTTTGAACTATCTCCCAATAAAATGAAATAATCGTCAACTATGAGTCATTTACTCTGTACTTTCTGTGCTGATCAGCAGATAATGAGGAAATAAAGGAGAATATTAAAAGTATGATTTCCTTGTTTAGAGGCATACTAATCTGACTGGAAACACAAGACAACCAAAGGTATGTCCCTCTCTCCTTCCTTAGGAATTCCATGATGCTGACAGGAGGGTAAGTTGCCAAACTAAACATGCCACATTCTGATTCAATGACAACTGAAAATAAAATCTGATAAACAAAAAAGTTATTAGAGATGAAAATGTTTGTTATCATTCTGTAAGATAATAAAAATGGCCTTTACGAGCTCCAAACTAAGCTAGCCACTTCAGCTTGAGAAGTGATGAACACTTAGGACCAAGAGGGGTCAATTCCAGTAGTTCTAGTCTAACCTGAAGATATAAACAAGTGAATATGGCTGTATGATGGACTTGACAATGAAGTGGACTTCCCATCACTGGGATACTAATAAAAGGCACATAAGGACAGCTCAACAGTTTGTGTAATGAAACCAGGTGGAATTTGGTGATGAATGTTAGCTGAGTGACAGTTTTGGAAGAGAACCAAGCATGAATGTTCTGCATGCTTTCTGCTCTTGATCAGAAAATTTTTAATTTGTCAAAATGCTTTTGCAACCTGACTATGATTTGAACCTCCTACTGCCCTTGAAAGTAGAACGGAGTTACCCATGGGTGACTAATTGGATTACCTGCACACATCCTTAATTTTAGGGACTATATAAAGACATGTAAGAAAGATATTGCTACCTCATACTCATACACCACAAGAATCTAGGGACTCCACACCAGCAAGATCTGAAAAGCCCAACTCAGAGGATGAAGAAAAGATGGACCTCAAAAATTATCTTAGGAAGATGATAGAGACCTTTAAAGAGGAAACAAGAAAATCCCTTAAAGAAATAGAAGAAAAAACAAGCAAAAAAATTACATGAAATGGAGGAAAAGACAAACCAAAAAATTCAAGAAGTAAACAAATCTCTTAAAGAATCTAAAGAAAGCCAAGAAAAAATAACCAAACAAGTGAAGGAAGCATTCAAAACAGTTCAAGGCATGAAAGCTGAAATAGACACAATAAAGAAAACACAGAATGAGGGGATGCTGGAAATAGAAAGGCTGGGTAAATGATCAGGAGCCACTGATGAAGCATAACCAATAGAATACAAGAGATAGAAGAAAGAATCTCAGGTGTTGAAGACTCATTAGAGGATATACAGTCATTGACCAAGGAAAATCTCAAATCCAACAAATCCCTAACACAGAATATCCAGGAAATATGGAACACCGTGAAAAGACCAAACCTAAGAATAATAGGTATAGAAAATGGTGAAGAAATTCTGCTCAAAGGTACAGAAAACATATTCAACAAAATCATTGAAGAAAACTTCCCCAACCTAAAGAAGTATATGCCTATGAAAGTACAAGAAGCTTACAGAACACTAAATAGATTGGACCACAAAAAAAGTCCCCTTGCCACATAATAATCAAAACACCAAACTTACAGAATAAAGAAAATATTAAGAGCAGCAAAAGAAAAAGGACAAGTAATGTATAAAGGCAGACCTATCCGAATTACACCAGACTTCTCAATGGAAACTGAAGGCCAGAAGATCCTGGATAGATGTTCTACAAACGCTAAGGGAACATGGATGCCAGCCCAGACTACTGTATCCAGCAAAGCTTTCAATCACTATAGACTGAAAAAAAAAACAAGATATTCCATGACAAAGCCAGATTTAAGCAATACATATCCACAAATCCAGCCCTACAGAAATTACATATGCAGGGATGTTTCAACATACAAAAACCCATCAATGTAATCCACCATATAAAAAACTGAAAAGGAGAAACCACATGATCATCTCTCTAGATGCTGAAAAAGTTTTTGACAAAATCCAACATCCCTTCATGATAAAGGTCTTGCAGAGATCAGGAATAACAGAAACATACCTAAACATGATAAAAGTAATAGAGCAAACCAACAGCCAACATCAAACTAAATGGAGAGAAACTCAAAGCAATTCCTCTGAAATCAGGAACAAGACAAGGCTGTCCACTCTCTCCATATCTCTTCAATATTGTACTTGAAGTTCTAGCTAGAGCAATAAGACAACAAAAGGAGATCAAGGGGAGACAAATCAGAAAGGAAGAAGTCAAACTTTCACTATTTGCAGATGATATGATAGTGTACATAAAGGACCCGAAAAAGTCTACCAGAGAATTACCACAGCTGATTAACACCTTCAGCAAAGTGGCAGGATACAAGATTAACTCAAAATATCAGTAGCCCTACTCTATGCACTGATAAATGCACTGAGAAAGAAGTCAGAGAAACATCACCCTTTACAATAGCAACTAACAACATAAAATACTTTGGGGTAACACTAACCAAAAATGTGAAAGACCTATACCATAAGAATTTTGACTCTCTAAAGAAAGAAATTAAAGAAGATACCAGAAAATGGAAAGATCTCTCATGCTCTTGGATATGAGAGATCTTTGGATATGAGGATCAACATATCTTTGGATATGAGAATCACCATAGTAAAAATGGCAATCTTGCCAGAAGCAATCTACAGATTCAATGCAATTCCCATCAAAATCCCAACACAATTCTTCTCAGACCTTGAAAGAACAGTTCTCAAATTCATATGGAAAAACAAAAAACCCAGGATAGCCAAAACAACTCTGTACAATAGAGAAACTTCTGGAGGCATCACCATCCCTGACTTCAAGCTCTATTATAGAGCCTAAGTCCTGAAAACAGCTTGGTATTGGCACAAAAATTGACAGGTTGACCAATGGAATCGACTTGAAAACCCTGATATTAACCCACATACCTATGAACACCTGATTTTTGACAAAGAAGCTAAATTTATACAATGGAAGAAAGAAAGCATCTTCAACAAATGGTGCTGGCATAACTGGATTCGGACATGTAGAAGATTGCAGATAGATCCATATCTATCGCCATGCACAAAACTTAAGTCCAAATGGATCAAAGACTTCAACATAAACTCAGCCACACTAAACCTCCTAGAAGAGAAAGTGGGAGCACAGGGCAGGAGTGGAGAGGAAGTGGTGGGAAGGGAAGAGGGGAGCGGGGAGGAGAACAAGAGGACTGAGACAGGGGAGGAATAGAGGAGGGCAAGAAAGGAGATGCCTTGATAGAGGGAGACAGTACAGGTTTGGAGAGAGGTCTGGGATGGGGGAAATGTTAGGGGATCCACAGGGATAACCCCAACTAAGAATCCAAGCAGTGGTGGAGAAAATGCTATTGATTCCCTTTCCCTATAATGAGATTGGTGTCTACCTTGGTTACCATTCCTAGAGCCTTCATCCAGTAGCTGTTTGAAGCAGAAACAGGCACCCACAGCTAAGCACTGAACCATACTCCTGGAATCTAATTGTGGAGAGGGAGGAGGGATGAGCAAAGGAGCCAAGATGGTGCTGCAGAAACCCACAGAAACAGTGGACCTGACCTAGTGAGAGCATGGAGATCCTAGTCATAAAGCTGGGGAAACAGCATTGGACCGAATCAAGCCCTCTGAATGTGGATGTCAGCTAGGAGGCCAAGACAGTCTATGGGACCTCTAACATTGGAACCAGTCTTTAACCCTAGAGCACAAATGGACTTTGGGAGCCCATTCCCTATGGAGTGATACTGTTGCAGCCCAGATACAGCAAGGAGGGCCTAGGCCTTCCCCCAAATGATATGACAGACTTTGAAGGTCCCTCATGGTGGGCCTCACTATCCCTGGGGAGGAGTTGGGGCATGGGTTGCGGGGGGATTGGTGGGGAACATGGGAGGAAGGGAGGGTGAGGAAATGGGAATGATGGATATGTAAATATGAGAAGCAATGAAAGAATTTAAATTAAAAAAGAGCAAGTGCTATGTGATTCCACTTACACAGATATCTAATATAGAGAAAATTGGCTAGGATGAGGTATCTCTTGTGGGTGACTCAAGACAACAACTTGCTTTCCAGTAGGAACCAGCCCCAGGTTTTTCTTCCTATTGGTAGGTCTTAATGAAGAACAAATAGTGGAACTACTGTGACGTTTCTCTTAGATACAATTTTCTCTTTTGGAAAGCATGGGTCATTTAAGCCATGGTGACACATACTAGAGAACTCTGGTGTCCTCCAGCCTTGGCAGTGTCTAGCAACCCATGAATACTCACATCTCCTCAATTGATCCAGACCCACAAAGTTTAAGAGTAAATCTGCTTTCCTTGCCTATCCCAGATTATTTTAGATTCTAGAACCATAGTCTAGAATCTACTTCTGCAATAAAAACAAAAGGCTCCCTGTGAAACCTTGGATGTAATTCTTCCTTTTAGAAGGAAGGACTTTACGTTTTGTTGAAACAAAATATGATTTTTTTCCTCCAACAAATCTTAATAGTGGTAGCTTGGGCCATGGTTATGTCAAGTCTGGGGCCAGCAAACTGGAAGAATTGGAAATCTCTGGAAATGACAAACAAACCATTAAGTCAGATAACTAATACACACGTGCAAGGGGGAAAAGAGCCCATGCTAAGTGCAAAAACAGAGTTCCTTATCGGTGGCATTCATTCTCCTCACACAGAGAATTCCATGTTTCCCTGAGAGGGTAAATATGAGAAGGTCATTTAGCCCGAGATGACTCACCACAATGTACTCAGAGTAGCTGTAAGCTCACCGGGAGACCCTCGTTGGCATTAGTGGCTGTAAATTATGGTCATTCCTAAGAGGTAACAAGAGAGGTTCTGTCAGCTGTGCAATTACTTTGTTTTGGCAGGACACTTTGGAGTCAAGAAAACATTGGCTGGAGTTCAAGGCCAAGATTTTGGATCAGCTGCTACCATAATTTTTCAGAAATGTGATGACTGTTCCTCAAGAAATAGTTTCCTAGGTAGGCTGCAGGAATGCCCCCTGTACATGCCGGAAAGGGATTTAAAGAATGAAGCCCTTGAGGACCTCCAAGCAAAAGGTGAGAGAGCTTCAGGTCATTTGAAGAATCCTCCTCACCAAACATAGTGTTTGTTTAGAGAAGGATTTCAGTGACACGGCATGGGCACATCCTCTGTATCTTCTAAATCACTTATGAGGACAGCAGTATAAAAACCTACCTAGGTTATCTTCATGGGTCTTCTCTGAAATGCAAGTTCCGTGCTCAGTGTTACAAGCTCGGCTTCCCATACTTCCCAGTACAGGTTTTTATGTAAGCCTAGGAGAATCATGTGAACATGTGAATGGCATGCCAATACACCTGATGAGATCTGAGATGGATTCCTCTCACTTTCTTGACTATTTCTGGACTTGCATGTGTATACAACAAACCATTTTCATACTTCATAATTTGGGGAATCATTGACACTTGAATGACAGGTCCAGGGCTTGACATAAAGTACATTCTCAGTCCTTTTTAAAATTTAGTGTAACAGGGCATCTAGACAAACACCAAAGCCATATTAGAGTTGTTGAAAGAAAGATTTACAGTGTGCCTGAGTTCCTCAGGCAGAGAAGAAGATAGGGTTTGGGTGGTAAGGAGTTGGTTTTAAATACAGTGCACTGAGTCAGAAATGCCATTATAGAGGCATATGTGAGCCTATGGAGACAGTGTCTATGACTATCGAGGAGAGGGAATCAACCATCTAGAGAAGGCAATGGTTGTAACACAAATAATAAAAACCCAGAGACTGATATTGGGTTCAAGCTGAAGATCAGACAGGCAAAGCAGAGAGCTCTCTCCTCTACAAAATCTTCAGACTGAAAGGAGAGATCCTGCCTCTACAAATTCTCAGAAGGCCATCCTCTGAGTTCCTGTCTCCTCCCAACTTACATTCCTCTCTCCTCTCTCCACCTCCCTAGTGCTGGGTTTAAAGATGTGAGCCCTGTTTCTCTTTTAGAGTGATTCAATCTTGTGTAGCCCAGGGTAGCCATCTGCCTCTCTCTCCTGAGTCCTGGGATTAAAAGTGTGACCACTACTGCCTGGCCTCTATGGCTGTGTCTAGGTTTGCATTCTGATCTTCAGGCAAGTTTTATTAGATCATAAACAACGTATCACCACAAGTGGGATTGATTATAAGTTAGGTACAATATGAAACATGTATGAAAGTGTCATGACAGCGTTATTTTCTTCACTGAAAAGTTGTAGGACCATTAGCCTAGATCGTTAGCAATACTAACTAACATTGGTTCTTGGAACAGTAGTTAGACTATAAAATAATGTCCTAAAAGTACAAGGTAAGTCATTAATTTGTTATCAATTATATTCATTTTACTAATCTGGTAGAAATAAGAAGCATTTTGTTTGTTTTGTTTTGTTTTGTTTTGTTTAAAGAAACAATTACCCTTAATCTCAGGGAAGCCTGTAAAATATGTCACTGCCCCAATAATGCACTTACGTTAGTGATATGTTATAAAGATAATATTTTAAATATCCAGCCGTGATTTTCAAGTAGTAAGGACTGGGGCTTTACTTGGAAACCCTACTATATGTCTCAATCATTTTGAATTTTTATTTCCTATTTTTATCACATTTACATCCATACTATATATGGGGAAGTGGCTATGGGATTGGAATCATTAGATTTAGGACGAGGTAGAAGATCTGAAAGATTAAACAGTGAAGCTCCAATTGTCATATTCCAGGTAATTTTGTCCTTTTGTGTTACTTTCCCCTTATCCACCAAGGGCTTCAGCCAAGACAAAAGATTGGAACTCTTAACCGTAAATACATTTTGGTGTTTAAGGATGTCTGTTTGGAGAATCAAAATCTTTGCTGTCTTGGCAAAGCCCTACAACAAACCTCTCTTTAAAGCTGTTGCCCTTTTCAGAGCTGGAAGTGTAGACCTGAGTTTACTGCTTCCCTGCTGAAAGCCTATGAATGAATCACTCAACATCAAGAACATACAGCTTCCCTCTTCTCTAAAAGATGGATGTCTTCGACATGCTGGGTCAACCTAGTAACACGAGGAAGGGGATGGATGGCAGTATGCTAATCACCCCCCATGACCAAGTGCAAGGGGAAATGCCATGAATTTCAGTTCTGATTACTGTGGTGCAAATATTGATGCCGTGGCCAGTTTAAAGACAGCAATGTGACATTTTCTGGCATGGAGTTGGGAGGGGATGCACTGTCACTTAGTATTCCTACCATAGATATTGGTAGATGGGAATCATTTGTGCAACAAATGCAGTAGAAAAACATAAATTGGCAAGCAATGTGTTTTGAATTTTTATTACCTTGACTTTTCACAAAATTTATTTAATTATAGGTATAATTCCAATTTTTAAAAATGCTGCTTACCAACCAGCTCACAAAATTCCTGAAATTATAATCATTTGTACTCACAAGGTAGTATGATCCAAACCAACTAATTCTCAAATAAACTCTGAAAAACTAGCTTGGAAACACAGCTTCCCTGGATGTGAGGATGTAGAATGTTGAATGGATAGAAATGAGGAGCAAATTCCAAAAAATCATCCACCCTAATATTCAGGGAATTAGAATCAGGGACTTTTCCTTTTGGCTCTTAACCCAAAGGAGCCAAGTTTAGGAATGTGTCCATCCACTTCGTGGTTTGGAAAGTCTGCTAAGTAGACATGGCTGATGTGTCTGAGTGAGAATTATCATTCACATAAATTCGTGATGTATTCTGTTATAGAATCTGCTGGTTGTAGTTAAAAGGTCAGTGTTTTGGGCTGTGAGATAGTTCAGGTAATGAAGTACTTGCTTTGAAGGCATGGGGAACTCAGATCTCTAGGACTCACACAAAAAGCTGAGCATGGTGGCACATGTAATCTTAGACCAGGGACAACAGAGGCAGGAGGATTCCCTGGGACTCGCTGACCAACTATTCTTGCCAAATAAGTGAGCTCTGGGTTCAATAAGAGACTCTGCTTCAAAAACTAAAGTGGTGGACAGAGGCTGGTGAGAGGGCTCAGAGGGTGAAGACTCCTGCTGCCAAGCTTGATTTCGATACCCAAATGATGGAAGGAGAGAGCTGATTTCCTCAAGCTGTCCTCTAACCTCCATTCATGTATCATGGGTATGCATGCTGATACACCCACACACCCAAAATAAATAAATAAAGTTTCTGAAAGGTGGGTTGAGAGTGAAGAAGACACATGACATTGGTTGTGGCTTCCACACTCAGGTAACACACATGCATACACAAGTCCACAAGTGGACACATGAATACACCACATGCACAAGCACAGAAGTTCAGTATTTTGAAAATCAACTAAGAACTTTCTATGAAAGGGGCAGTGGCCTGAGATGGTTTTTCCTATCCATGGTTTGGGTCTAAGAGTGACTTGTTGATCGTTTGACTATAATCAGAAAGAAGAGATTTCTCAAAAGAGGACAAACACAAACCATAAGAAGGATGACACAGAAATCTGGCACAAGGGAATCCCCCAGGAATCTACAAGGATGACGCCAGCTAAGACTCCTAGCAACATCAGATACATAGCCTGAACTGACCATCTCCTGTGACCAGGCAAGACTTCAAGTAGAGGGATTGGGACACCACCCCAGCCACAAACTTTCAACCTACAGTCTGTCCTGCCTATGTAATGTGCCACAGTAAGGGTGGCCTAGAGATTGAGGGAGTGGCCAACCAATGACCAGTTTAGCCGAAAACCGATGCCCAGAGAGTAAACCCACCCCTGACACTGCCATGGTCTCAAAAAGGCATCCTTGCCTTTCAGAAGTTGTTGGGTACATACGGTGTTTAGAGCGGACTGAGTGGTAGGGATAGAGGGAAAGTGTCCAAGAATCCATGGCCCCAAAGATGAATGGGAAAATATCAGGAATTAATACCTGTTTCCCAGAGAACATTGTCCTTCACTCCTACAATGCCTTTCCATGCTGCCTCACTCCAACCAACATCTGCTGCAGCATCACCTCAAACACACTCTCAGTGCAAGTAGCATCTGTGGTGTCATTCAGGGACCTCACTGATCATGGTATCAGGACCAAGGGGACATTTTCCAGCCATACCAATTACTATGGTCACTTCCCAGAGAGTGAGATAGCTTTTTATTCGACTCAGATGACCCTAGAGATGCTGAAGACTGGTCACTCTGCCTGGTACACAGGAGCCTAAGAGCCCTTTGGACAATAGGACTGAAGGTCTCTGTAAAGTGGATGATGGGCATAATAACATGAGTTAGTGACATCATTTGGAGAACATGGTGTCTCAAGATGCACAGGTTCAAAAAGAGTGGTTGTTCTCCATGCCGCCTTCTTCCTGTGCATGCTAAGTCTATGTATTCAGAGGTTGGGACTCATTGTGATTACATATTATCTCTGTGAGTTTCCTTTTGTGATGCAGGAATTCTTAAGGTCTTTCGTGAATGTCATTCAAATAACACAATCCTTCATTTCCACTAATTGACCTTTTACTTCAGCTTATTCAAGAGAATAGAAAATTCTCAGAAAACTTGGATATATGCAATATATGTTAGTCAAATTATAGACAGGCAACTGTTTCTGTAGAGTACATTTTAATGAGAAATATTGTTATATTTGGAATACACGGTATTCTTGCTTAATAGAAATGTTTACAAGAACACAGACATTTATATCCAAACACCAAATGAAGTAGATTGTTTAAGTGACCAGTTTTGCACCAGAAATAAAATATATTATACAAAACAGGGCTATATCCACAGTTATCAATTCTCACTTTCTACACAAAATGACAATAAATTAAATCACATTATATGCAGATAGTTCTACTTACATTAGAATAGTAAGCTCTATGTAGCTAGTGCAGCTTTGACCTTTCTACCAGATTCATGGTAGGTTTGTATTTGTTTGGTAGTCCTGTATTTAAATTAACCATGGACAATATGGCTCAAAAGACACGGGCTCCAGGATTGACCCTCTTCAATGCCTAGCTCATGACCCCCTTGTTTCAGCTATACAGGAGACAAAGTTCTGATTCTTAGAACCACAGCACATCTGGCCTGTTGAGGGCACTTCACTGATGACTTATCTGCTATGCCACACTGAAAATTTTCAGACACAGGCATTGAATCATGAATAATATACTCCATGACAAAATCCACATTTTCTTCTTGCTTTGCAAAAATAATTTCTTCTCTACCCAATAATAGTTATATACTATGACAGCCTTGTTCTAGAAAATAAAAATTAATTTGGTAGCCTGTTGGTAAATGGACCCTTTGTTCCTGTGCATAAAATTTGTGTCTTTAAATATGAATAAAAATATGTAACTTTTTATTAACTCTGGGGACTACTTGTTCAAATCTCTCTGCTAAGAATCATCTCATACCTGACACACTAAAGAGTTTTTGTACTGTGTGGAATTTTACCTCTGAGATTCAGCTCTCACAGAAATCCTTTTCACTGTGTTTGAAGTGTCTTAAAACATAAACACCAACATCAGCTGGTTCAGAATGCATTCTCTGGGTTTGGTACAAGTTAACATTAGTGATTAATAAGAGATTTGAACAACATCCAACCTGGAACCTTTTAAGAGTTGCTTTCACCCCGTAGGCCTGTAGGAGACATTTGAAAAATCTGTACTCTGAGAACCAAAGCCAAGGCTCATTAGTGTACATGTAAATCACAGGCTTGAACTGTCCAAGGCCATGTATGGCCAAGTTACTGTAAGTCTTCTCGTTAGAAGTCAGCTATCTCCTCACAGCCAGTGCTATTTTGTCTTTTTCTCTGAGTAAGTGTGGAGGCCTCCTCTCAAGTTCCCACCTGCATGGGAAAGGTGCTGACACACTTATGGAGCCATGATGGATGGCAGGTGGGGCTCTGGGAAGAAAAGCAGTAGGGACAGTATCAGCTGCAAAGCTCTTTTCTCTGTCGCCTTGGGAGAAATAAGCTTCTGATTTCTTCTTACTGGGCATGCCCAATGCTTCTTGGTGAGACTGGCTATTTGCAGGAGGTCTAAAGTGTTCATTATTCTTCAGTTCTAAAGAACAACTGGAAGACAGACTGGTCCCTCTGGAGCTACCAACTCTCTCTCTCTCTCTCTCTCTCTCTCTCTCTCTCTCTCTCTCTCTCTCTCTCTAATTCTATGCTGTCCCTAAAGCACTCTGTGTTTCTACACAGTTTCCCTTTATTCCTCTGAATGAGAAATCCAGCTCATTATCAGCTTCCTTCTGAAGTCCTGAACCACAAGGTGGAACTAAACAAAATCCATGACATGTAGGTAGAGAAACCAAATTTCAAATTGGCATTTGCCTTCCAAGCTGTATCCACTAGGGATCCAGAGTTCTTTGTGTGTCAAAAAAACATAAGCACTAGTAGTTTCCAATTTATAAGCACTATTCTTTCTCTTTTTTTATTTGTGTGTGTGTGTGTGTGTGTGTGTGTGTGTGTACAGAACTGCACAAGTAGTTCAGCTTCAAGAAAACAATGGTGCCACTGGAAAAGCTTCTGAACGCACTCACTGTATGTCTGAAATACACAAGGCCTCCCTTTTCACTTCCCACTGCCCTCTTACATCCCTACAATCAGTCCCAACCAAAAGAAAGGAGGAAAGTTAGGGACAGAAAGGGTACATGTGTCTTCAGTAGGAAGCCTCAAGCAGGGGAAAAGACTTGGCCATTCCAAAGCTTTTCACTCATGGGAGAAGAAAGGGGGGGCATCTGCTCTCATTCCATTGGATTCTCCCTCTCCCCGTGAGTGCTAAGATGTAGAGAACTATTTTAAGGCCTGTGGAACTATGTCT
Source organism: Cricetulus griseus (assembly GCF_003668045.3). Classification (NCBI taxonomy): domain Eukaryota; kingdom Metazoa; phylum Chordata; class Mammalia; order Rodentia; family Cricetidae; genus Cricetulus; species Cricetulus griseus. The sequence continues at coordinate 344,925,435 of NC_048595.1, forward strand.
GTCGTTCAGGAAAAGATGCACCAGTGGTTCTTAAGAACAATATAGCATTGAAGGGATTCCTTGTAACACCTCTGTTTGGGTGGAAGAGACACAGATCCACACAGAAAGTTTTGTTTCTGAGTTTGTCTTCTCTCCCAAATCTAAGACAATAATGTTGGCTGTAAAATGTGTGTTTATTTCCAACACCATAACTATATGCTTATTTTAGTTTGTGTATGAACTTATATTTGACTAGATGAGAAAAATACTAGTGAGATATCCCCCTTTGAAACCTTAATTATTGGATTTAAGAATAAAAATGTATAGACTGGCTTAAGAACTAAAGCCCCATTTAGTTTATTATATAATAGTTGGCTACTGGCAGATTATGAATGACTAATTGTCAATGCTGTTGCTCAGCAGTTAGGAATTTAAGAGTTCTTAACCCAGGGCTACCACAGAACTGACATCTATAATCTCAGCAAAGGTTTGCCAGCTTAGTGGTGTTTTCAAAATTTAATGTAGTTCGGGCAACTCATATGAAGATTTATTTTTTCTGAGACAGGGTCTCACTGTGTAAACACGGCTGACCTGAAACTCACTACGTACACCAGGCTGGCCCTAAACTCACAAATATCTACCCACTCTGCTTCCCAAGTACTGGGATTAAAGACCTTGCCTAGCCATGTGAAAATGTTTAAGAAAGAAAAACTACATAGCAGACATGTAAGTTACCTTAATAATACTAGAAATTACTCCGTACTCCAGAGATGTCTTAAGTCATCCTGTCTTTCTTTACAAGGCTAACTCCCCTCTCATCTTTAACACCTTACCTGGGGATGAGTTATTAAACTTGGAACAGTTCCTCTAGCTGAAGTAAAAGATATTTGTTGTAACAATGCTGCCATTAATGGGTCACTGTATAAGTTCAAGAAAGGTTAGAAATATTTACACCAAAGGATATAGTCAGGATATAGTCAGACTTTCCCCAATACCAACCTCCTGAAATTAACACACAGGTTCAAAAAATAAACATTAGAAACTGAGTATCTCTGAAATATCTGGAAAAGATTATTGAAACGTAGAAGAGGGAGATCAGCTCTCTGGTTCAGATAACTGAAGCGGTTGCAATCTGTGCACTCTGTTTTCATTATGTGAGTTTCCAACCATCAGCCACTGCTTTCCTGAGTTCTACATCGAAAACTCTCCTCCTGCATTAGAATTTTGAAATTTACCTTTCTTGCCTACTTTTTCACTCTCTTTGAAGTTGGCACTTTTCCTTTAACAGCCCCATTGCAGAACTACCAATGTAGTTGCTCCTGTTGTCCATGGCTAATTCTTTTATCACACGGTTTGCATCCCATTTCCTGAACCATAAAAAAGAAGTGTACTTCACACAGAAACAGCCCATTCACTTTGACTCGAGTGGGATGCAATTGGACATGATGCATCCCTTCCCAGGGAAACAAGCATGAGACAGCTTCCAGAACTTTCTATGTTCGCTAGGCTTCCCACTTCAGCTAACCTGAATGAATATGGCCTCCAAGGAATTATGCTCTATCTCCCCTTTAAACTGTGCTCCAGTTACTTAAATGTTACCAAGAGAGGCATGGTTACAGGACAGTGCTCTTGTTCTGTCCTCAAATGATGAAGTGGGAACCCAAATTTAAACCTCAGTCAATGCACAGAACTGATTGCAAATCGGATACCCAGCTAAAGTTAACTTAATCCTACCCAGGATGCACTATCCTAATGCACCGTGGGTGATTCATGGTGGCTGCAAAACTTTGCGGGCCTCGGGGGACACAGCAGATACCAACATCCCCTCTTTTAACCACAGTTTGATAAATCGCACACCTTTTAATGTATCATTTCTGTGCTTTGCTGTCAAATTTTCGCCCTGCTTAACTCTACTAACTTCCATCTCTCAGTTTTCTCAAAGTGCATCATTTGGCCATACTTAGAAGGGATGGAGCCCTCCAGTATTTAAAACAATCAAAATGAAAACTGGCTTAACATCAATGTATTCCTGTAAGGTTTGTAAGCTGAATTCATTTCTAGATGTCTGTGGTCAGAGCAGCAGTTAGTCTTTGTCCATAGCCAAAGGAAAGGGGACAGCAAAGAGAGATAGGCCATCCCTTCGCCACCATGGATTTGTCACACACTTCCTCCATGCTTTTAAAATATAAGTGAAATTTAATCTTCAAAATGAAAAAATAGACACATTTCTAATACCAAAATATAAGATTAAAATACTTAAAAATAAAATGTTAGCGTGAAGTAGGGCTTTTCTTTTTACATCATAAAAGAAACATTTTAGACTTGCTTTTCCTATATAAATCCTCCTAGCTCGCTAATATTTACAATTTTCCAGAGTAGCCTTTCTGAGACACTGAAAGAGACAGGGAGGATGCCTTCTGGAGACACAAAGTCAGACCTGAATGTGGACACTGGACACAGCCCTTGTCTACCACAAACCTGTCCACTGGCTCCAGAGAGGGTAACCCTGCATTCTCAGCCTTGAGATTTTTTTTCATTCCATTGTCCTCTTACTGGGTGTTAAATTCTTTCCAAGAATATTCTACTTGTAAAAAGTGTTTTATTCTAACTATAAAACATTTCCTTTCAGAATAACCACATTTTTATATCCTTGTGTGAAAGGCCCCCAAAGCCATCAAGATATGGAAACACCAGATATTCAAAACATAAATCTAAACCTGAGCCCTTCCAGCAGTCAGAACACCTAATAGAATGGCATCATATCCTTCTATGTGTTTGCCGTGAGATGAACGGCCAGGAGGCGGATAGTGATTAATAATCATTCCTGAGCTTCTAAAGGAAATTTAAAGTGAAATGACTACTGCTTAAAACAAAGAATTCTCCACAAACGCCCCTTCTGTCCCACTGATGTCCTTCCTTGCGACTATCTCTCAAGCAGACAAAGGGGTGAGGGCCTTTAAGCCACCGAAAAGTGAGATCTGATGGAGTCTTCGCGCAGCTCCCGATGTTTCCCGATGTTCCTTTCTTCTTGCTGATTTCGCCTCTCAATGGTTATTCTGTATTTCTTCCTGGGTAAAAGCAGAACAAATGCAATAATAAAACCTCACTCAACAATAAAACACTATAGCTCCTCTTAGAAGAATGCCTTCAGGGGACATCTGGGTTAGGTTTGATAAATTAGAAGTGACACATATGAAACCCTGGTCAGAGATTAAAGCGGTGTGCCCCGAGGCATCATGTCCTTATTCAAGGAGGAAAATTGGCCTGCTTTCCAAAATGCCATAGAACAAGCCTTCCCCTTCTTCCCTGGGAGCCTGTGGGTTCAGCCTTATCTATTCTGCCCCAGAAGCTCTGTTTAACTCCCAGGATATGCCCCCAGATAAAGATCTTTGGTACTGTGACCAAAGGAACAGGAACACTATTGTTCCCACAAAGAGCCACATACACCCAGACTCACATTTCCATGTGAAAATGAAGAAACCTTACAAATAAGCCATGAATTCAACCACTGGAGATTACAAAAGAATGGACCACCACCACTGCAGCAAACGACCAAAACCTTGAGCACATGTACATTTTACCAGTTTACGAGCCTTGAGGTTGAGCCACAGCAACAGCTAAGCATGTGACTTCTCCAAATACAAAACACATTGCAGCCTGGATCAAAGATCACTGGGAGATCCCTCCAGCTGTCCAAGGTGAACACGACCACTTATTTCTGAATTGCGGGAAGTCTGAGGAGAGGTTCACCGTTGGTCCAGATTTCCTCTTCGTGTTTACATTTGGTAGGTAGAAGGGACTCTCATAAACAAATCTGTGATCCAGAGATCCCAGCAACTCTCTGGCCCATGGTGGCAAGGCTACAATAGAAACTCATAACCCAAGATGGCCACCAGACCCAAGATTGTACCCAAGAATGGCTTTGCTATTTTAATCATGTCCTTCTTCTTTGAAAGAAGGGTGTGGGCAAATCACAGGGAGCATTATGCGAAGACAGGAGACAGAGGCAAAAAAAAAAAAATTTTAACTTCATGAATGGTCCCTACCTGAAAAAGTAGAAGGCCATTAGCAAACCAGCACCAAGTAGGGCCCCTACCACGATTCCTGTCACTGCTGATTCTTCTAGGCCACCTGCTTGAAAAACAAACATCACTAATCAGAGCTCATTTTGAAAGAAATAAGTAAAAATACTTTGATTTGTGCTCATCTCCCAGTTGAAACAACATTTCCTTTCTTTGATATATATACATATACATATACACATACACACACACATATATATATACATATACATATATATACATATACATACATATACATATATATATATATATATATATATATATATATATATATACAGAGAAATCCTAGACTGTCTTCTTTGCTTGGTATATGCTTTTCAGAAAGCACTAGATATATGCACTGTCACATGACAGTGAAAAGAACAGTAGCAAAACAAGTTCTGAGTTGATCTTGGGACAAATGGCAGTCATCCTAGCATTTGGGAAGATGAGGCAGGAGGGTCTCAAGTTTGAGGCCAGCCTGGGCTACATAGCAAGATCTGTAACAGGGAAGGAAAGGGAGAGAAAGAAGGGGAGGGAGGGAAGGGAGAGGGAGAGAGAACAGTAGGGGGGGAAGGAAGGTTGGAAGGAATGATGGACAGAGAAAGAAACAACAGATTCAAGAAGAGTTTGATGAGGCTGGAAACTGAAGATTTCAGACACATCCATATTCTTTTTTAGTTGAAAGTCAGAGAAAGATGCCTGGATGGACAAAGGTACTGACCCAGCTCTTCTGTTTCTCACAGGTGGATGGTAACACTTCAAAGTGCTAGAAGGTTTGGGGAAAACTGTATTGGGTCAGTATTCTGTTTTTAGATGTTCTCTCACCAAAACCAGAATTCCATCTCAAAATGTCCTACATAGCTTGTGAAAATGCAAACCACTTGGATCCGTCCTTCTCATTGGGATCTCAGTTCTAGAAAAATCAACAACTCCTCTCCTTGCAGAATTTAGAGTAAGCCTGCAGGGCACTGTCTCATTGGCTCCTCAGATCAAAGCTGGGTACATTTCACTTTACGTGTGAGAAAAGTGAGGGTTGGTGACTTGAAAGAACTCTTCCTGGCATCTCCAAACAGGCAAGAAGCAAAGTGAGAGACTATGTGGTCAACACACTACTCCATTAATTCTTTCTCATAACCATTTCATGGATATAAACTCCTCATCGTTGAACCCGGTCGTGAGACATAATGACCATTCATATGTTCACCTAAAATCACTAACTGGCATGCAAGATTGATACCACTTGTTCTTCCTTGTGGTTACTAAAGCCCATCAAAGACAATCACCGCAAAAAATGTTCCTATCTCTGAGGAAGAGACACTTGCTTCTCTAACTACATCCAGAAATTGGCTGTAAATAATATATCCAATACTTATTTGCCACTTTGTAAGTTGCCAGGTGTTTAAGAGCAGTGTCTGTCTCATCCTGAGGATTTGGAGATCAACTGTAAACTTTGAAATCAATAATGAGATGTGTAACAGTAGATGAATAGGAGACAGTTAATAATATTTTTATTTTTTCTTGAACTGGAAACCTCTAATAACTAAGATAGTGTAAAAAGAAATATAAATCCAGACAGAATATTCTACCATTTGGAAGAAAAGAATAAAGGGAAGAAAACTGGACACCTCTGATAATGGAGGAAAGGTGACCATGGGTTTGAAGGCATCAGAAAAAGACATGGGCATTTCAGGACATGAGTCCTTGAGAGCAACATGTGTCAGACTCATATGAACCTGGGACTAAAGAGGAGGAACAGTAAATTACGTCTCTGAACTTACATGATTTGCAAGGAGAGCTATTGGTATGCTCCGCAATTCTGGTTTCATCTATTCTCAGTTTCAAAGGGCCCCAAGGGTATTTGACATTGGATCGCATTTTGAACCGGCCTTCTTTTCCAAAGTAATCACCAATAACCTACAGAAAGGCAAAAGTCAGACGTACAAAATGAAAGGCCAAAGGTACCTGGTCCCAAAGGAGGCAGAAGCTCACAGACTTGCATTCGCTTCCCAAAACGTAGCCTGATCTACACATCTACACTTCTCTGCATATCACCACCTGCAGGAAGTGACAGCAAGAGCTTCAAAAAAGCATAAGAAATGGGAAAGAGGCTCCCCTGTTGTGCACACAAACTGTCACAGCAGCTTCTCATGGCAGTGAAGGAAGCAGGGTCATGTAGGTTTGAAAAGGTGTGGATATGACAAAGACAGTCCCAACTGAGGCCTGGAGGCTAAGTCCTTCCAATGTTGTTCCTTGGTATTCATCATTTGCTGCATAGTGGGGAGGATGGGATTTTCATTTCCCTATGAAACAATAATCTGCAGACTCACAAATTCACAGCTTTTTCCTGGCTCATCCCATAGGGCCATGTCTGGCCTTCTGCCACAGACCAGTCCACACTGTCAGTCATGTATAAAGCCTACTTTCCTTAGGGATATGTGACAGAACCAATGCTACTGCATACATACTTAGGTTAAGCATGGGACAGGTACCCAACCCCACACTCCTTGGTTAGACTGGCAGATAAATATAACACTAAATAATATAATTTAGAGCCGAGTGTTGGTGGCGCACACCTTTAATCCCAGCACTTGGGAGGCAGAAGCAGGCAGATCTCTGAGTTCGAGGCCAGCCTGGTCTCCAGAGCGAGTGCCAGGATAGGCTCCAAAGCTACACAGAGAAACCCTGTCTTGAAAAACCAAAAAAAAAAAAAAAAAAAAAAAAAAAGAGTGACAGAAAGATGACTTTGGAGATAAAGGCCCTTGACACCAGGCCTTAAGACTTGGATTTGATACCCAGGATACACATGTTGGAATGAGATAACCAACTTCTACAAATTGTCCTCTAATTTACATACACACACACACACACACACACACACATTCACACACTCAATAAATAAATAAATGCAATTTAAAAATTGTATCTTTGAAGAACTTTCTGGTTGACCCTCTTTTGGTTAGTGCTATGTCCTTAGGGGTCACATTCGTCTCTGATGAATTCACTCCTTTTGCTCTGCCATTATCAGGCTGACCTCTGTTTCAGCTGTCACCCTAGACCCCTGAAAAACTCATCATTCATTCCTGATGTAATTGCAGGGTCATGCTCCAGTTAAATGATGATTAGATCAGACACGTGAGACTATCTGGCAGTGTCTCCTCACACATAGCTTCCAGGGATTACCCTCTGTTGTCTGGAAACAAATTTGAGGCTCCTGGGTGGCCGGTGACATTTCTCCTCCCTCCTGACTGAGCTACAGCAGGCTCTCACAGGCTGTATCTGCTCAGGGTCAAAACAATTCTTGTTTCTGATGAACATGACAGTGGCTGCTCTGTGCTGGGCAGATCCCAAGTGCTCTGCACACCACAACCTCACAATGGGATGAGATGGACTGTTACTTCCTACCTTCTCCAGTGGAGGAAGCAAACAGGACCCAGGACATAGCAAGAGGGCTCCCGCTCCCTCTCCCCTCCACAAAGGCTAGACACACCCCACATCAAGGAAAACAGCAAATACCAAATGTCAGTGCCCACAAAGGCAACAAGAGTGATGGCCGTCATTAGAATAGAAAAGCTGTATCTGCCCCTCACCAGCTGCAGTGATCGGGAGAGTGGCCTATGCACCTTGCCAGGGCAACACGGTAGAGCTGGCCCTGAAGGTGTAGGCATGGATAAGCCTACCTTGAGAGCGCGAAACCAGGGGAACTGGCTCCGCCCCTGGCACATTGCTGCATAGGATGAACTAGCTGAAGCAATGCCTGAGAGCTCACTCGGGTGTTGGGGGTGGGGGATAAGCCGGTGGGCTGACCAAACCTGCAACTACCTAAGCCCAGAACCAGAGTTATGAGTTGACCCACCCCAACAACCACCCCATCTCTGATCTTCTGGTTCATGGGAAGGGGCATATCCTGCAGATTCAAAGCTGCAGGACTTCCATGACACAGGATATTCAAGAGGAACCCCAGTGAGGTCCCAGTATTGATGGTGTAGCATAAACCAGAGGCCTCAGACCAGACTCTTTGTAATGTACACTTGAAAGTAAAGATATGTGTGACTCACTATGTCACGCTACAGCTTCCATAACCAGATTCTTTTTTCTCTCTTAAATTTTATTTTGTTTTATTTTATTTTATTTTATTGGGGTGGGGTGCAAGAGCTGTGGATGGATATGAAGGGATGGAAAGATGAATAGGATCTATATAACATGATGTGAAAGACACAAAGACTTATTAAAAATAAGTTTTAAAAGGAAGAGTGGTGACCTTGCAAGGAAACAGAGCAGTCATCATTAGCTGCTGAATACTTATTTAATACCTATTTCTTTCTCTTTACCTGGCAATTAGAGGTCACGTGTTACTTTTCTTGGTTTCATTTCATATTGTTCTAATAATATCATGAGACCAGCAAGGAAAATCGTATGAGTCCCATGTTGCAGCTGAAGAAACTGAAGCAGGAAACCCCATGCCCCTGATGATTGTCACAGACTCATCTTCAGTCCAGGACTGACCTCTCTGTCCTGAAACTCCATCCTTTGAAATAGTAACACCTAAAAATCTGTAGCAACCACTAAGGAAAAAAATCTGGAAATGCTAGGGGCAAGTAAGGTATGCTTCCTGTACCGACTGGTGCCCCTATTACACAGGGCTAAGGAGTGACACTTGACAGCGTGACAGGTAGGACTTCTCTACCAAGAACACACATGGCTGTATGTCCTGCCTTCTGCCTGTTCCCTCAATCAACAGTGAGTTTTTCCTTAATGGAAGGCTCGGTTTTATTTGAAGGGTGCTTTGAACACCAGGACAAATACACACTCAGAGTGCCCACTTGCAAGAATGACCAATGAAGAATTTCCCTTTACTCACTTCCTGGGTGCCTGCTTCGGTGTCAGTCATGGCAACCACAGAAAAGTCCCCATACCGATCTCCGTTGGCATCTATAGACACCTGCCCAGCAATACCTATGGAAGAGGTAAAGAACTCTGCGTTAGTAACTTATGGTACCTCTGCCTGCCAAGAGAACAAATTGATGGGATTTTTTAAAACAAACTCATGCCACAGGGAATCACATCAGTCTGGAAGCATTTTTGTTGGCATCTGAAAAGACATTGTAATTTCATCTGTGTCTGCATTCCTAAATTCTTAACATTTCTCCATTTAAAAAAGAAAAGAAAAAGAAAGAAAGGATCTTTGGGGAATAGTTTTAAAAAATAGATTAAGGCTAACACTGAAGGCAGTGTACTTATTCTAGAGTTTTGAGGGTTTTTATATTCTGAAAAGTAGCAGAGAAGATGTCTTATCCTACATAGGTTCATGTGGTTATTGGACAACTCCTGAGGAAAATCAGGCTGGCCCAGGATTCAATGAACACGCTTCACACAGCCTGCATTAATACATGGGAGATCAGGAAGTCTGGTTGGTGGGTCCTTGGAGCCAATGTCTAAAGAGCAATTCTTCATTGCCCAATGTGTGTGCATTCATTGCTTATCCAAACATTATCCGGAAGATTCCTAGGTGCTGACTTAGTTCTGCAGCAAAGGTTAAGTTAGAGCAGACAGACTCTTTGCTCAAGGAGGGCCCTGGACTAAGGATTCAACTTTTCGCATTAGAATCAAACTGGTTGGGGCCAGAGAAGTAGGTGAAGATGCTTGCCACCAAACTGAGCAAAGGTCATAGGTTAGATCTCTGGGACCCACATGGTAGAAGGAGCAAACTGACTCCCAAAAGTTGTCCTCTGACTTACACACACACACAGAGAGAGAGAGAGAGAGAGAGAGAGAGAGAGAGAGAGAGACAGAGACAGAGACAGAGACAGAGACAGAGACAGAGACAGAGACAGAGACAGAGAATAATTTTTTTTAAATTTCAATCTAATTTTAGATTGTTTTTCTTTTTTTTCTTAAAGAATCAGAATGCTGAATTGCTGTTTTGTCTTTCCCTACCTCTGCAACCTTGGCCAAGGCATTAGTCCTCTGAACCTCAGCCTCTACAACTAGCATAAACGGGCATAAGGTCATGTTCCTACCAGGAGGCTGTGGAGATGAGTACATGAGATAAAACACGTGAGGCAGCTCCAACAGATTTACGTAAGCAACACCAGCTGTTTTCCTCTACAGTATCACTACTGCTATTATTATTATTCCCACAGGTTGAGTAGCCCTTAGCCAAAGTACTTGAGGCAAGACATGTTGCAAATTTCAGAAGTTTTCAAATTTTTGAATATCTGCATGCATATAATGAGACATCTTGGGGATAGATGCAAGTCTAAGCACAAGATTCTTTCATTTCGTATACACGGTCACTCATGGCCAGAAGGTAATCTGAATACGGATGTTTTGGTGGTAATTTTTTGCATAATATAAATATCCATTATTAGGAAGTTTCCATTTGTGGTGCCATTTTGACACACAAACTATTCCAGTGTGGGGACATGTTGAGCCTCAGATTTGAGGATGGAGGATGCTACTTTAAAGTCATCATTATCATTACTGTGCTTGAGGTATCATAGGAAGCACTTGACCATGTTCCACCACTCAGAGGACCACTCAGCACAAGTTAAAAAAAAAGTCAGGGATTATCGAATTATAAAATCTCTACACAGGCACACAGGAGGAAACCTATGATTCAAACCACTATCAAGAAATGTAAGTTTCTGAACTGGTTTAATTTACAAAGACCCTAAGACAAAAAAAAAAAACCAGAGAACTGTGAAGCATCTGATAAAAACAGTTCATGTTCACGAACAAAGTCAGTGAAACACGAGGCTGGAGCAGAGCAGCCAGAGCACAGAGAGCCCACCCACCTTGGCCAGTGATGATGGGTGCTCACAGCACCTAATGCCCAAAAGGCCACCAGAGAACAATGGCTGATATTACACAGTCTGCATTTGCATCTTCATTCACTAAGTAGCAGGATGTGTACACCAGCCATGTTCTAATTAACACAAGCATTTGTTCTCTTTGTGGGAGAATTCTATACTGTTCTTAATTGGTCCTTCCTTCCATCAGTTTGGTTCTCCCCAGAAGTAGTGACTGCCCCAGGAAAATGAATGTCTACTGAGGAGCATCCCAAGGGAAAGTTCCATCCTCTTGTGTGGTTTGGAGAGGATAGGCATTTGGGTTTACTGTTCTTTGGGCTGTGGTTTGAAGGTCCGCTGATTTTTCCAGACTTTGGGTTACTTTGCTGGAAACAGAATGGAGTTACCATTCATCTTCATTTTTTGTCTTCTTAATAGGGGCAAGTTACAAAGGATGCACCTATCACAAACTTTTGCATCCTTGGGAGCCTATAAAACTTCAAATCACATGCATTTAGTACATACATATAAATGTGTATATGCATATACATACATGTATATGTGTACATATACATACACATACACATACACATACACATACACATACACATACACATACATATACACATCTGTTCTCTAAATATGTGGCTATCCAAAATGACTTGTCATTCTGTCCAGAAGTGTTTGGAAGCTGTGTCCTGCTGAGTGCTATGCAGAGTATTTTATAAGATGCAGTGGCCCTAGTAATCCAACACCTCATTACACCTAAAGTGATTGCAATTCTACCAAGAAATGGGGTGAGAACTCTCAGGGTGGCTGCTTTGCAAAGTGAGACTTCACCTGAGGGTATCAAGCAGAAGGTGAACTTGTTAGGGTGACAGCAGAATTTTCCTGCATATCAGCAATGATTCTTTCCAACCCGGTTTCTATTTGCCTAGAGTGGAGCCTATGTCCCGAGCCACACACAGTCCTGTTTACCTTGTCCCTCTGACCTCTCACACAGAGGAAACACGGCTTCTTTTTGAACCATTTATTGAAAGTCTTGAGAGTTGATCATAGGCTTCCTGGCAATAAAATCCAATTTTGTCAAACAACATCCAGGGTATTTTTTCTCCTCACAACTTAATGGTCACTTACAGCAACCACTAAAATTAAAGCTGTTTTTAATGTTAGGAAGATTTGAGTTTTTCTTCACACATCCACCTTAGAGTTCTTTGAGGGGGGTGCCTTCAAATGGACTACTGCTCAGCAAATAAAATAGGCTCTCCCAGCCATTCAAATCCAAGTTCACCTTGGCATCAGTCTTTACATTTTGAACACATAAGATTCTAATTTTAGACTCAACTATACAACTCTTTCTCCTCTTGGTGTATATTGACTGTGTAGACCTGGCCCTCAAATGGAACCATCAAGATGGCATGTGAGAAAATTTAGCATCTGTCTTAGCTCTAAAAAGAACTATATCCCAGCCATTGTGGGCACCTGCCCTTCTCTTAACCACCTCACCCAGTGGTGTCTTTCAGCATCCCCAACTCTGGCTCCTGTCCCGCTGTCAGAAGACCAAGAACAAATGACCACACCATGCAATGAGTAATAGCTAAGAATGGGATGTGCCTGACCAAGGTTGTGTCCCCACACACCAGTTTCTCGGTGTATTGTGCACAAGTTCTGGGAAATTTGACTTTGTCCTAATATGACCCCTGAATTGCCCTATTTGATTCCTGCCCCTCAGCTGAAGCAGGAAGAGGCAATGTGAGTGCATCAAGGGAGCTTCTTCATCCCCAAGCAACTACTTTTCTAAAATGAAAGCTGTCACTCTTGTCCAGATTGAAACATGGCATTCACTGAGATCACCATAGAGAAAAGAAACCAGTAGCTACCATAGCTGCTACCCAGACAACCCTAGCTGGAGCTTCACTCCACCCTACTGCCCTTTCCTTTAAATATCTGAGGACAAGCTGAGGTCATTGAACATACAGGGGACCATCCTATACTCCCCTCTCAAATCTAGACTTGTCTTTGTTCATGCCTTTGAAAAGTTTCACTCGTGTGATTACAAGTAAGTATAGGCATACTCCAGTCCACTAAAGGGCTCCCAGGACAAGTTGGCATGATGGAGAACTGCAAAGGCCCTTTTCAGTTACCTGACCCAGTCTCCTTACAGAGGACGCAGGCTCCTGCCTCCTATCTCCCCAGTCTGCACTCTGTGCTGATGGTTAGCCAAAGATGCTCCCCAGCATGCTACAGGTTAGGTGCTACAGAGCACCAATAAGGCATACCACCTCCAAGGAAACTAAAATGGCTTTCTATTTCAGTGGGTTTCCAGGTCCATGGGGCTGGCCCCATTGCATCTTGAGCTATGGGTCCTATGATATTGCCCCATCTATTCAGATGTCAGTCACATATACCTCCCAGATCCTCAGGGGACAATCTCCTACCACATACATTCAGACTACAAAGCAATTGCTGCTTCCTCTGTGGCATTGTCTCCTAAACAAGATGACTTCTATCACCCTCAGGTCCCAATCAGCTGCCATGTTCATGGCCTTTCCTTGACTGCTCATATCCCACCACTTCCTGTCTCCCTACTCTGCTTTAATTTACAGCCCCTGGGGGGGGGGGTATTGTCTCTTCCTATACACACACATTTGCACATAAGACAAACTGATTATGGGCAACATCTTTTGTTCTCTGCTTCATCCCAGGCTCCTTGAACAGTGCCTGGTATATCACAGATGCCTGTTGGATGTATTAGATGAGCTTGTTCTAGGAACCAGCTCAAGCCAGTTTGGAGTGTTGCTGAGGTAAGAAGAAACCACCGCTCCTATATACACTATTGACAAAAAATATAGATTCGCAGAATCTATAAGAATCTATAAGATGTTTGGCAAATAGTCAGCCCTGAAAACATACTTACAAGTAACATTATACTGACTGAACAGGTTATATATATATAGGAATATATATGTGTATATACAAATATGTACATAGATATATACACATATGCACGTAATAACAATTAGTGGAAAGTGAAAGAGGCCATGAATGTGAAGGAGAGGAGGAGGAAGTACATATGAGGGTTTGGAGGGAAGAAAGAAAAAAGTGGTAAATGAATCAACAAAGCCTATTAAAAGAAAAAAGAAATTTGGCAACATTTGATGCCCTTTGTAAAGCACCAAGATACTTTGAGACCCAAATTCCTCACCATTAGGGATGTTCTCTGAAAGATATAGTCACAGAACTCCATTAAGGTGCACAAGAGCCTATGATGCCATACTGCAGAATAACAAAAACTGTAACTAACTGAAGTATCCACCAATCAAAGGTAAATTAGAAATGGGGGGGGTGGCTTGTAACCCAAGTACTCAGGAGGCTGAGATGGGAATGCCTCATGTCTAAGGCCAGTCTAGTCTATACAAGCAAGTTCCAGGTCAGCCAGGACTCCATAGTAAGAGCCTGCCTCAAAACAAATTATCAAAAAGAATTAAGGAAATCATTATGTAGTAGAATCACTCTTAACTCTCATTTTAAAATAGGATAGATCTATGAGTGCTCACATGGAATTTTTTTGAAATACCAAAAGAAGTGAAATATAAATGGAACAAAAATGAAGACTGGTGTTTACAATGAGACATAGAAATTTTACATGGTATATATTGTGTGCTATCAGAAAGCATACACACTTCTGGAGTCGTCTAGAACAGTGATCGCATTGGCTAAAGGAGATAGTGGTGAGAAGCAAAGTTTTCACTTTTTATTTTGTATGTTTTTAGACTGTTTAAGCTTTCTAGCCAAGAATAGTCCCATTTTTAAAAGTCAATGTATGTCACTGGAATGATAAGACAATATATTCTTCTTGTTGTTATTGTTACATGTTCCTGTTTTGTTGTTTTTTGTTTGTTTGTTTTGTTTTTTAAGCAGGAACTAATATTCACTACTTTGAAAAGTCAAATAAATGCAGAGGGCCTGGACCTGCTAACCACCTCTAACCACCAGGTTGGATATGACAGCTAAAATCTTCTGCATTTCACTAAAACCAACATGGTCCAAACATGGGGATGTACACATGGATTAACATACTTTTAAGCCTGACTACAGATCTTCCACACCCATTGTTCTAGGGTGAATACACTTATGTTAAATGTGATTTTTTTAAGTGCACAAGGCAGGGGAAATGGCTCTGTGGGTAAAGTGCTTACTGTGCAGGTTGATGACCCAAGTTCTGACTTTCTACCCCATGTGAAAAGCTGGGCACAATCATTCATATCTGTAATCCTTGTGTTGGCAGAGGCAGAAACAGGCAGGTCTCAGGGGCTTGCTGCCCAGCCAATCTAGTGAAAACAGTGAGCTCCAGATTCAGTGAGATTCTGCCTCAAAAACTAAGTTGGAGAAAAATAAAACCTGATATAAAGCTCTAGCTTAGACACACACACACACACACACACACACACACACACACACACCATAGTGTAAGTGTTATCTAAATAAGCCAGGAGCAAGATAGTTCTTAATGAAGTAGAATCTGCTCAATGCCATATTTACATGTATTGAATTGTTTGATATTATTTTTAGGAGCCGGTGAGGTGAGTTGGCTTATTCTCCATACATTAAAACTGGGAAAAGCAAGTCTCTAGAAAGAGTCTTTGTTGTAGCAAGCAGCCACCACAGAAGCAGTGGCTCACTTAGCCACAGTGCTGCTGCCATGGAAACCGAATCCCTACCTTCAAAGGTCCTGTTCCAGGTCTGCTGGATGATTTTCCCCCCATCCTTCTTGCTGTAGCCAGCTCTGAGTACTTCGTGTAAAGCCAGAACGTAGAGGAGGATGGCATCATGGAACCCTTCAACAAACATGTTCACCTGCAAAGGAAACCCATTGAGTGAGCCTGAGAACCTGATATTTTATGTTCATCAATGATGCAAGCAAGCAAAATGGTCCAACCTAAGTCTGGAGGTGTGAGATCAATGAAGGAAGTGGGCAGAGCTATCAAAAGTAACTACCAAGAGTCTTATCTTATCTTATGTTTTCCTGGTACTAAGTAGGAAAAACCCTTCCTCACTTGAGAATTTACAGAGCAAACAAGACATTGCAGAAGTCAAAGAAACCATTCTGCTGTCCAGGTTAATTATCCCAGGAACTTCAACCCTCTTTTCATGCAATTACCCTTCTGCCCACATCTTCCATCAGCCTCAACTCAGCATGAGCCCAACTCCCTAGAGAAGTCTTCTCCAACTTCCACTGCCCATATGATCTCTTTACATTCTGAGTGTAAGCCACATGAACAGAACAATAGTAACTGTGCAAGCTGAAGCAGAGAAGTCAGGAGTTTGAGGCCAGCCTACACTACTTGGCCAGACCTTGTCTCAAGATATAAAAACAAAACAAAAATGTATGTATCCATTTGTTTATACTCAACAAAACTGTTACCGACTGCCAACACTTATCCAAAGAATTGACACAGTGTTTTCTCCTGCATTAGCAATAACACCTCAGTCTGTCTTTCCACCCCTCTCCCAAGCTCAGAAATGAATACAGACTTGACTGTTGGTACATTTTGTTTGATTTCTGCCTCAGAAAAAGTATCCTTGTTCTCCATAAACTTAGTTTCATAAATGCAAACACTGTCCATTGAACATAGGGAAGTTGCTTCATCATTTTCAGTTTTCATCTGTACCTATGAATGTGGTGTAGAACCTTATTCAAGGGTTCCACAAGACCTTCTGGAAGAATCATATGGTATCACAGAGAAAAATGCTTAGTGTGTATCAAGTATTAAATAGTTTTATGGACCATATGATGTTCTCAGTACTATGCTAGAATATTATTCAGGATATAGTAAAAAGACATAAAATAGAGCAGTTCAGCATTGTTTGTAATAGACAGAACCTGGAAGGAACCTAGATGCCCCTCAACTGAAGAATGGATAGAGAAAATGTGGTATGTTAACTCAGCTGAAAAAAAGCAATGGAATCTTGAAATTCACATACAACTGGATGGAACTAGAAGAAACCATCCTGAGCAAGGTAACTCAGTTACAGAAAGACAAACATGGTATGTACTCACTCATATATGAATTCTAGACACAGAGCAAAGGATTACCAGCCTACAATCTTCATCACCAAAGGAACTAGGAAACAAGAAGGACCCTAAGAGAAGAATGCATGGACCCCGGAGAAGGGGAAGGGGCAGGCTCTCCTGAGCTAATTGGGAGCATAAGGGTAGGGGAGAGGGAGCTGGGAGAATGAGAAGGGGAGAAGAGGAGGGAAGAGGAGGAAATGGAGGAGCAAGAATGTTGAGTTGGGGGAAGAATAGAGGAAAGCAGGATGAGAGATACCATAACAGAGGGAGCCATTACAAGTTCGAAGAGAGATCTGAGACTAGGGAGATTTCCAGAGATCTACAAAGAAGACACCAACTGACAATCTAGGCAATGGTGGAGAGGCTACCCTGAATGCCGTTCCCCTATAATGAGAGTGATGATTGCCTTATATGCCATCCTAGAGCCCTCATCCAGTGGCTGATGGAAGCAGAGGCAGACACCCACAGCTAAAGAATGAACTGAACTCTGGAACCCAGTTGCAGAGAGGGAGGAGTAAAGAGCAAAGAGGTCAGGACCAGGCTGGTGAAACCCATAGAAACAGCTGACCTGAACAAGGGGGAACACATGGACCCCAGACTGATGTCTGGGAGGCCATCACAGGACTGATCCAGACCCCTGAATGTGGATGTCAATGAGGAGGCCTTGGCACTCTATGGGGCCCCTAGTTGTGGATCAGTGTTTATCCCTGGCATAAGTAGAGACTTTGGGAGCCCATCCCACATGAAGGAATGCTCTCTCAGCCTGGACACATGGGGGAGGCCTAGGCCCTGCCCAGGGTGATATGACAGACTTTGGGGAACCCCAGTGGAGGGCCTTACCCTCCGTGGGGAGCAGAGGGGGATGAGGTGAGGGGTTTGTGGGGGAGGGGAGGGAGAGGGAGAAGAGATTGACTTGTGATTCAGGCTTGCTTCTAATTTAAATTAATAAAAAATAATCTCTTGGGGGAAAAAATAGAGCAGTTTGTGTTATAGACAAGGGAAACATGATAAAGAGAAATTCAATGGTGTTGGCAAGTGTTGAACTGAATTCTGAAAATGAATAGATGTTTGCAAGGGCGGAAAGTTGGAGAAAACACTATGGCTAGAATAATGTGGCAAAGGCATATCTTAACCATTGCTACATTGAAAACAACTGTTCTGCTGGGCTGAAGCAAGAGGAACAAGGTCACATGGAAACAACCAGCAGAAACTCGGACCTCTGAAATAAGAGCGCTCTCTGGGGAACTTGGACTGTCCTTAGTAAGCATTTGATCACTTGACTTAAATTATTTCCTCCTTAGAAAGACTGTAAGTCCATTTGGGTAGGTCCTGCTTCCACGTTTATACCATTATAACATAAATGGGGATAGGGGGATGAGCAAATACCATCTTAAAACACGGGGTAATTAACAAACTCTGTACAGAAGGCACAAAATATTCATACCTTGTTTCAAGAGTCTGAGTTAATGGCAGAAAGCTAAGGCTACAGGAGGAGGAGGGATTCCTCAGAGGATGGGGGGGTGCTTGTGTGAGAAACTGCTAGCCCAGAGGAAGGGTGCCTCCACTGATCTTCAAGTATGGCCAGACTCAAGGGCATATTCATAAACGGTGTGTCCTGGTTCAAAGACACACTCATAAATGATGTCACCTGTTTCAAAGGCACACTCAACACCCTGTTACATTTGTCCTCATCCTAACCCCCACTGAGTCCTGTTTTGCACTATAGGAGCATGTATTTCAGATTTTCCAAAGCCCAGAGTCTGGGTTGCTCCAACTCTGCCTTTTCTAGCTGTCTGTGTTCCTATCTCCTTCTGGGCCTTCAATTCCTCATCAAGAATATGAAAGAAATGACATTACCTTCCTCCTGAGATTGCTATCAATTTTCTCTGACTTGAGAAATGTAAACGACTTCAAACAGCTTCTGCCACCATCGCCCCCTGACAGCTGTCATTGTTTCCATTGCCAAGAGATGAGGAGTTACAAACCCAGGGATTCTGCCTGGCTTCTAAATCTGAATAGCAACATCCTATAAGTGACCTATCTTATTGACCCACTTTATACTTGATGGAAAGTAGAGCTGCTTGTTCACACTCTGGTGCCCCAGACAGATCTCTTATAATATCATAATCGTAGTGATGCCTACTAGAACAGCACTATCCAAGCTGGTCTATCCCAGTGACCCTTGGGAGAGGTGGACTATAAGACAGGTTCAAGTACACAGAGATCTTGTAGTTGGCAACTAGCTGGATCCACAGTCTACTCCTAACCCAGATACCTCACTCAGTCTCTCAGTCTCCCAATTCCTCATTTGAGAAGTAAAGGATCACCTCACATAGATTTTTCTGGGGATTAAATGAATTAGAGTATCAAAGCACCTAAGAAAGTTCCAGAGGCCATGAAAGCCTTGGGCAGATGTTGGTTTTTACTCTTAGCTGTCAAATTTAAGTTTCAGAGACACTATTTTCTTAGGCATAGAAATAACATCTACCAGTCAAAGATAATTTTCAGCTGCCTTGAATATGCTAATTTAATTTTCCAAAGGAATACAAATTTTCACTCAGACCATGAAGTCATCATGATTTGAGAAAGCATGCATGCTGATGAATTTTAATAAGTAGACTTTAGCTGTTAAATTTAATTCTCAAGACATGATCATTTTTCCTCCACAAGTCTATCTTCTCTTTTATAGCTTTATAGAAACCATCTTGCTAGAGGGGAAAGTCATAGAATCATAGTTGTGACATGTGGGGCATGTAGGTGCCTTTAAAAAAAAAGCTCTAGGTTTCCCATACTTTCCTGAAGCTATCAGCTACTAATGGTTGGCTTCAGAAGAAGGAGTCATTTTCTCCAGTGGCATAGCCACTGTCAAGTTGCCCATGTTCCAGTAAATAATGTCCCACCCATGCTCCTGCAAGTCACCTTAGTGAAATTTAGTGGGTTACAACTTTTAAAAGATGTGGAACTAGAAAAGAGGGAGTTTAGCAGCCATGGAAAAGAAATAAGAGGGGGAAACAATAGACATGAAAATGATCAAAATACATCAAATACATGCATGAAATTGTTAAGAGTAATAAATACTGGAAAGGAGAGGACAATTGTTTTGCTCAGTCTTCCTGAATTTCATTCTTCCATGCCATGCTCTATAAACACGTGTTCCTGAGACACCTAGGGCATCCCTGTTTAAAATATGAAGAGTTCCTGGCCCTCGTCCTTCTTACTTTGTTGTTACTGTCATCATGGTCCTCCTCCTTCATGGTCCTCCTCTTCCTCCTCCTTCATAGTCTTCCTCCTATCCTTTCTCTCTAAATCCTCACTCATGGATACCATACTGATGTTGGCCATTCAGACAGCTGGTCATGCAACCAAGTGCTACGCCCTAATTGACCCTTCCCATTCCTTCCTGCTTGATGCATCCTCTCCCATCCACATTCAATAGGAAGAACAATTGTCTGCCCAAGAAGGATGAACTTGGATTGTTTTTGTCCTAACAAGTTTGATGCCAAAACAGGACAGGCAGGCTCTGGACAGAAACTCTGGTCTGAAATCTCCTACTATCTTGATTTCCAAGTGGATCACAACAGTTACCTCCTTTCCTCTCAAAGTGGCTGAGTGTCTCCCTCTCCCTTCGAAGGAGGATGCTGACCCTGCTGAAGCAGCGGCACCCTGGCCTGCGGAGGAGGTTTCATCACACCTACCTCATAGGCCCTTGAGTCAGAAGCAAAACCCCAGAGACTTCTCACTCTCACAGTGGGAGGGAAACCCGTTAGCACATTACGGCCACTGTAAATTGGAAGTGCAAATGAAGGAGAAAAAAATGAGGGGGGAACAGTATCAAGTTGTATTAGGAACTTGATACTTCCTTTGGACCTCCAGAATAGAAGGAACCACTTAAGGCAGCTAGTCACATTGCATGTCACCAGGAAGCACAGAGTGATGAGTGCTCCTATTCAGCTAGCTTCTTCCTCTAGATGTAACCCGGTACCCAAGTCCAGGGAAGCTGGCACTCTCCTTTAGTGTGGCTTCTCCACTTCAATTAGCTAACATCTCATGGGCACATCCAGAGGCTTGACTAATCTGAATAGTCTCTCACAGGTGTGCTCAGAAGCTTGTCTCCTCAGAGATTACAGATCTCCTCAAGCTGACAATCAAAACCCACCATCATAGCATCCTTTTAGCCAGAAAATCCTCCCTAGCATCACTTGCTGAGGTCTTAAATTCCTAAATGCAGCCACTCCCACGCTAGATAATGAACAAGTTGGTTTAAGAAAACATGGCAGTTCATAATCCCCACCAGACAGAATCACAATCCCACGCAGAGAGGCTGTACACACAGAAGTTATGACAAGACCTCTTCTCTGCCAGTTCTGCTAGCCACGTTCTCTCATGAACAAAGCCAAACAAAAATGATCATATTTGCCCTCTTTCAAATGAGCATAGATAGACAGGTGGATCTCTGAGAGTTCGAGGTCAGTCTGGTCTTCAGTGCAAGTTCCAGGATAGCCAACACTGCTGCCACACACAGAGAAACCATGTCTTGGGGAAAAAACAACAGAGTATCTGGACACCAAGAAGACCTACAAAGCTCTCAGGTGGAGGTTGCTGCTGGAAGAAGGCTCCCTAAGGGGAATGCCAAGCTAAACTGTCCTGCAGTTTTGCTTGTGGCATTCACATGAACTCAAGCATGTCACAGGGTGGTCCTATCTTCCTTACACAAAGAAAGCTGTGGGTATTAATTTCTCTGAAAAAAAGACATGCCTTCTAACCTCTCATGCAGCTGAAGATTACATAGGAAAAAGTGAAATTTTGAAGGAGAGAAAGTAAGAGATGGACTGTTTTTCCCACTTTGTAACTAACAGGGACAGCATCACCCTGTCAAATATATATTATAATAAGGCCTTGAAAGTGGACCTTGTCCAATTGCCATGTGCCACTTACACAGCAGACAGCAAGAGAGCTTGGAAATGATGAGTAGGTGGATCAAAGGTCAACAATAATGCTACATTTGAGAAACACTTAACACATCACTTCTTTATACTTTACACTTTTATATACACTTTTTATTTCATAAGTATATTACCGAGGACTGGGAAGACAACGCAGTGGATATAGTGCTGGCTGTGAAGCATGAGGACCAGAGTTTGGATCTGTAGAAGTCACATGGATGCTGGGTGAGCATGGTGGCTCACCTGTAAGTATAGTGCTCAGAAGATGGAAGCAGGATCCCTGGCCAGTTAGCTGCACTCGCTGATTAGGCAAGCTCTGGGTATAATTGAGAAACTCTGCCTCAATGAATAAGGTAGGGAGCTACTAAGGATGTCTTCCTGGTATGAATGTAGGGCTTTTAAATGCATGTATACACATATCCAAATATACATGTTTACCTCCATGCATACACACACCACACAAACATACTCTGTGTATTACTAATTTTCATTCAGTTTCCCTTTAAGTCATAACACTGAAAGTCTGTAACCTGGCAACAGTAGAAAGTACCATTTTCCAAGGGCTACCACACTCTCCCCACTCTCACCGTTACTAACTGATGCCATACTCTTCTATACCAGTCCTGTCGTCACAGAATTCACCTAGAACAGAATGTTTTAGGAAAAAAAATATGTCTTTGTAAGATCATAAGATCATGTCCCCACTCATCCCTCATACTGACTTCAATGACATTGTTGACTTACCCTGGGGGGCCACAGGACTGGCATGTGGAACTCACTGACCTGAACAAACACTAGCAAGGAAATATACCCAGGCTCTGCTATAGAAGAGCAATGAATGGGACTCCAGGGCTTCACACTGGAAGATGGTAGACACAGAGCACAAGTGGCAATGACCTTTAATGCACTTCCAATGTTCACATGGGGAATTACATCATCTGATATGTGTATCACACACACACACACACACACAATTTATAGATTTATCCCATCACCCATATTACTGGAAGGCTTAGTTGAAAAGGAATATCCATAATGGCATAATTGTCACTAGCTTTCAGGTGAGAAAGTGAGTGATAGCTTTCCTTAGCCTTGATATCTCTATATATTATGTAGAATCCATGATCTGTGTCCTTTTCAAGAGAGGGCATTCAGATGGGTGAAGGCAGGTTTAAACAGCAGGTACCATGCTGGGTGCTGGGGCCTGCTGTCCTCCAAAAGTAGCACAGGAGGCTTTTCCAATTGTTATAAGACAGTTTGGGTGACCTGTCCCTCCTTCACCCCTTCCAACCTACAATATAGCATCTTGGCATTGCTTACTGTTTTTCCTAAACCCCTCCTCCTCCACACCCATATCTTTGCAAATAGTACCTTTACTAAGTTCTGTTATTTTCCTTAAGCATATCTTCTCTTTCCTCCCAGGCACACTCACAGATTCACCTACCTTCTATGACCCACTTACTCTTGTCCTTACTGAAACCTTCTCTGGCCAGCCAAACCCTCCTTTCTTCTGCAACTACGCTAAGCATTAATTCGTACTGTTTCACTCATCAGTCTCTTTTACATATTTGCATGGCTGTGTACACAGGCACTGCACAGCTACAGAATATACAAACCTTATCACAAGCATGTTTCTTTTCCTAGGTCTGATGACCAGTAAAAACTACAGAAACTGCATTCACTTGAGTTGACACCACTGTCACCTGTCACTTCCTGCTACTCTCACTTATGCCTGCCTCTAGCATGCCACTTTCTTGGTTGCTTGCTAATACAGATGTTCTGTGAACTAGGGGAAGAAATCACAGTGTAACAGTGATGTTTAATGTGAGGGGAAAGCAGGCAGAGGGCTTGCACCCAGAGTCTCTGGGATGCTAGAGGTTGAGCACCAGGACTGCTAAGGCTCACATGCTTGAGGCCAGTCTGAGCAACACAATGAGATCCCATCTTAAAATCAGAACAGACACAGAATAAATGGTTGTGAAGTAAGAATTTGAGAGCCTCTCTTGGGATGAACACAATAAATGGCATTGTGTTATGGCTGTTCAAGGGCCTTCTTTGCACATTGTTGATTGAGATTGCTGTAATATTGGTTCCACACCTTAAGGGAGGGACTCCCAAGCCAACAGAGGCAGGCTCATACTGAAAGTAGCAAGTTCAATCGGTGAATTAGAAAGCAGAATTTTAATTTAAGACATCTTTTCCATCAAATTTGCTACCAAATAACAAAACTAGATCAATTATCACTGCCTTCATGAAAAGCT
This sequence comes from Cricetulus griseus, assembly GCF_003668045.3. Lineage (NCBI taxonomy): Eukaryota > Metazoa > Chordata > Mammalia > Rodentia > Cricetidae > Cricetulus > Cricetulus griseus. Next base: position 344,949,546 of record NC_048595.1, read on the forward strand.
CACAGTTCTACATTTTGGAAATTATGTATAAATGAATTATGAATTATAGGCAACTTTGAGGCATGCTGTATTATTACTATATGCCTACAGTGTGAGATTTGTATAAGGAGCAATAGAAAAGCTAAGTAATCTAAAATTCACACACACTTACACAGTCATCTGAGTTTAAGACACCTGAGCAACTCAGCAGGCAGAAAAGTCTTTTCAGCACATGGCAGGACAAAATAAAATGGGAACAACTAAAATTTGACTCTCAAATCACAACAAATACAAAAACTCATTTGAGATGAGTCATAGACATAAGTATGGTAGCTAAAACTTTTATCAGCTCCAAAAGAAAATGGAATATCATTGCGATTTTGGCACTGGCAAATTTTTGATAAAGCACTGAACATTTAAATATGTCTTTATTTTAAAAGAAAAAAAGTAGCTCTTGGGAGATGGCTTGGTGTAATGTGATTGTCGCATATATGTGAGGACCTGAGTTTAGATCCACAGAACCCATTGGACACAGAAGTATGTGCCTATACTCCCAGCATTCCTACAGCAAGGAGACAGAGACAGGAGAAGCCCCAGGATCTACATCATTAGCCAGCTGGACTAGAGGACACAGCAATGACCCAATAAATGACCCTGCTTTGGAAAAGAATAGGGCAAGACTAGAGATTGTCTTTTGACCTCCACACAAACCCCAGAGCACATGCATGCCAGGAATCACACATAGGAACTTGCCCCATACACAATGAACAGATAAATAAATGTTTAAAAATAAACACTACCAAAGAGCAAGTGAAAGACTGAAACAAAATAGCCATTAAAGAGCCATCTGACTTACACCCAGAATGTTTATGAACAGCTTTTCATGCCAGGAGCAAAAAGAAACAATCTTTTTAAACAAGAAGCCTACATCAACAGACAGGTCACAGAAATGATGAAGAGGGCAAGCGCCTGAAAAGAGAGCCCACACTTCAAGTCTTCAGAGGGATGGAACCAAAACTCATGAGGAACAGCTTTACACCCATCAGATAACTAAGATTGAAAGGCTGGTGTGGCAGACAGTGGATAGAGTTGAACAACAGCTGTAGTATTCACACTGCTGCTGGGAATGTGAAGTGGTACTACTTTGACAGTTTCTTACAAAGTTAAGCATCCATCTCTGCTATTAATTCAGCAGCTTCATTCCAAATGATTTATACAAAAGAAATGCAAACATACATCCACCAAAAGACTCATAGAGATGCTCACTACAGGTGTGGTTAAAACAGTTTCAAACTGGAAAAATATGTGCCCTAAAAGAATAAACAAACCTATAGTATATTTATATGAGGGAGTGTAACTCAGCCATTAAAAGAAGAATAAAATATAAATAATTGTGACAGGATGCAAAACTTCAAAAGCATTATATGGCACACAAAGTCTACATGATTCCACTCACACAGTATGTGCTGTGCAAATTTAGAAACTAGCAAAATTAAAGCATGAAAATAATGGTGGTAGGAGGTAAGTGGAAAGCAACATGAAGGAAGGTGTGTGTGTGTGTGTGTGTGTGTGTGTGTGTGTGTGTGTGTAATGTCCTATATGTTCAATAGACTGGTAGTTACATATATATGTACATATCAAAACTATATTATATGCTTAGATCTATGGATTTAACTTCACATGAGTTTTTAAAAAATAATAGTTTATATTCTAGAAGCACACTAAAATATCCATAGGTGAAATGCTAGCAATACCTCAGATTATCAGGGGCTGAAGATGGGTTAACACTGCACATGAAATCAGATGTCTGGTCACTATAAAAGCATGCTAAGTGGTGAACACACAGAATTTCACATTAGTGGGCTCTCTATTTGTGAGAGGACTTTCTGTTCTTGTTTGTTTATTTGGGATATTGTTGCTGCTGCTGCTGCTGCCGCCATTGTCATTGCTGCTATTAGAAACAGAATGTCACTCTGTGTCCAGAGCTGACCTTGAACACACAGTGTAACCTAGGCTGGCTTTCAGTCATGGCAATCCTTCTGCCTCAGTGGCCCAGTGCTAACACTATAGGCACAGACTGCCACTCCCAGCTTTACAAGGCTCTTTATTAATCAATTCCCTAAATGGAAAAAAAGGCCCAGAAACTTCTGAAAGCTTTTCTGCAGGCAATGGGTGTGTTTAAAACATTTGAAAATCCTAACAATAAGGTTAGCACTTTTTCTGTGCTGTTTCCTTATCATCAAACTGAAACTTTTTTTAAAGATACCTACAGGCCTCAAGTATCAACTTAAAAGAACAGGCCAACTGTAGGATTAATGTCTCTTTATTCCAGAAGACACCAAGGTAAAACACAGGCCAGAGCTAGGTTATAGAACCCAGCCAGCTCGGCCAGAACAAAAGGGCCCCGGTCCCCACGTGCAGTCCCTTAAGAAGCTCCCTTACGTCACCCCGTCACCCCGGCTTTCCTTCACCACGCCCTTCTGGGCGAGTCCCCGGATCCACCTGGTACCTGCCCCAGGACTATTGGGCGGGGCTAGGATGACTCCCTACAGCCAACAGACCAGACCTCATTTTGAATCCACTCTTAGTGAACGCATTAAACCACTGAGTAGACCATTGTGAAGTAGTAAAATAGCTACAGGTGATGAGCTCTGAATGGAGCCATCTCAAGAGAGTAAAGTTGTAGATAGACATATTCGGACCCGGTTGCCAAAGGGAAACTACATGTAGAAGCCTACCACTCAGGTGACAGGTTGCAGTTGGACATAGAAATTAGGTGTCATCCACAGAGAAGCTGTAACCTCTGACTAGAGATGAGAACCCACGCTACACGCGTGTGCACGCATACAGGCATGCATGCACGCATGCACAAACATACACACGCACACAATATGTTTAGAGAGAAAGGGGCCAGAGGAAGAAACTTGCAAAATAGCAATATTTGTGGAGCAAGTGGTAAAAAAAAATCATCAAGGAAGACTAGAAACACAACTCTGGTTGGAAAACTTGCACGTGGTGGTGCTTGGGCAGCCAGGGTAAGAGCAAGTTTCCAAATGAGAGAGCTGTCTTTCCAAATAACTCTTCTGAAGAGGCCCCCCCTGGAGCTGTGCTGTCATTGTCCCCCAGCTGTGTCTACTGCTTTCCTGCTTCCAAGCTTGTGTCCCTTTTATTTGTCTCAGTTAAAGGGCTCATTGATCCTTACCCATCAAAAGCCACCTGCACAGGCACTGGGCTGTCCTCAGAGTTGTAGGGCAACACTTTGTCTCAAGGAGGAGCTTAGTAAAGTGCTTGTTGATGTTCACCAGGCTCAATCAACAATTGTCTTCAGGTTCAACTACATATTCCTGCTGATACACAGGTCAAGTGGTTGGCCAGTACAAAGGTACATGCATTTAGAAGACACCAATAAATAAGACAGCCCTTAATCTGGGTCAATCCAAGGAGTAGGCAGATGGTTGCCATCAATGTATGTCACTACTGAGTATGGAAAAGGAGAAATGTCCAAAGATTAAGGTGAAAGAGGCTATACTATTAAAAGGGCTCAAATTAATATGTTAAAATGACCCAGGGCCCAATCTCTTTAAGCTCTTTACGATAAGACAGAAGCACACATATCCGACTTCACTCCCCATAGAGATAGCAGAGTGGGAGAGGTAATTGATAAAAGTCTAAAATTAAAGCCAAAAGCCAAATTGTTATACCAAAAAAAAATTCCTACCTCTAAATCACAATCCATGGGGCCAAGATGTTTAGATTGTTATCAAATGAAACAAGTTTGCCCCAGTGGAGAGAGAGAACAGACTAATTCATAATAATATCCTAAAGCTCAGCCCACTTTCAAATTGCAAGCTGGTTAAGGTTGAATCCTCAGTAGTACATTATTCTGCTCTTCCTAATTAACAATTCACTAGGTCCCAGAAAAGATGTCACTTAAAACTGTCCCTTCATGCTGCTGCAGGGCCTGGGGATGTTCTACTTGCAACTGCTGAGCTGTTTCCTTTGGACACCCTCACTCTGTGTACTTAAAGTTATAGAATCCCTTTCCAAACATTTTTCATAACTCCCAAGGGTAACTTAATATGATTTTATCCATTTAACAGATTAAAGTCTCTGGCACACAGGTGCCCTTATGTTACTGGTTGTGTTATGGCCATTGTCTTAGTTTCCTTTCTGTTGCTATGAAAAATAAATGCCCTCACAAAAGCAAAATAGGGAAAAAAGGATTGCTAAATTCACAATTCCAGATTGTGGTCTATCAGTATCCAATGGTCCATCAGTATCCAATGGTCCATCAGTATCCAATGGTCCATCAGTATCAGGGATACCACAGTGACTGGAGCTTGAGAAAACTGCTCATGTTATGTCCACAGTCAAAATGAGAACAATAGGTGCATGCACACTTGTGCTCAGCTCAGTTTCCCCTCTTACCTATACAGTCCAGGACCTAGGGAATGCCGCTACCCACTTTCATGTTGGCTCTTCCCATGTCAATTAACATAATCAAGAAAATCCCTCAGAGGCATGCCCATAGGCCAATCCAATCTAAACAATTCATCACTGATCTCCCTTGACAAGTAGGTATATGTTGTGTCAAAATAACAATTAAAAATGACCATTATACCCATCCGCTAACTTCTTGTAATTATTTCCTTTGTTTTTTGAGATTATAATATAATCCATCATTTCCCTGCTCCCTTTCCTTCCTCCAAACCCCCATATATCCCTTGCTCTTTTTCAATTTTATGGCTTCTGTTTTCATTAATTGTTGCTAAATAGATACATGTGTGTATGTATGTATGTATGTATGTGTTCCTAAATACATACGTACAACCTAGCTGCTCTGTATAATGTTACTTGTATGTGTGTTTTCAGGTGATTTGGTATTGGAAAACCAATTGATGTGCTCTTCCCTATGGAACACCATTTCTCCCACTCTCAGCATTCCTTAGTTGCCTGTAGTTCTTGTGTAGGGTTGAGATCCTGGACTTCCCACAACCTCTTCCATGTTAACATTGTTCAAAGATCATTGTGGAAGAAGGGGCAGAAAGATTGAATAGCCAGAGAAACAGGGAGTTTGATGTGAGATTATGTCTCCTAGGAGCTACACCCATAAAGTCTCATAAACTTGACTGCCTAAACATGGGCCGAGCAAGGCCAACCAAGATTATTGAACCACAACCTTGGGCTCTCCCACCACATGTACCCATGCAGACAGCAACATCAATGGTTAGGCCTCATAATCTTGGCCTTTAGCTACATAACCCTGTAGATGCTGTCAACATCCCATATCAGAGTCCTCTATTAGCCCAGAGGCCAGGGAAGCGGATGTGGGCCTGTCAGCATCCTTGCTTCCAAATTGGAACATATGGTATTACCTTCTAGCTCCTGCCAAGTGATTTGAGGTACGAGTTATTTTTGCTGTTACACTGAGTTAATAATCAAATTTTCGTGTAAGAAAGGTTAAATTATGAAAGTATCATATTCCTCTAGCCATTGGATGACTTCATGAGTAGTTCTTTCCCATAGAGGAAGAAGCCCTGATATTCAAAGAACATCACAATACCACTTCTAGATTCATTTACCTCAGACCTTCCTTTTCCGGGTTCTCCCTTTAAGTTCAGGCTCCTGATGAAGCTAAGCTACAGCCCTAACATCTTGTGTAAAGGAGTCTTTACCAAGTGGAAAGGGGATGCCAAGGCCCTGGAGGACACAAAGCATTTAGAAAAGATGAAAAATGCAGAAAAAACAAGCTGAGCTTCATTCTCTAATATTTCTCTCCAAGTCCTTCCAACACTCAATTCTTCAGGCTGATACACATTCTTCCTACAGGTGAAACTGGCCTTGGGTCTACAGTGTGGATTTGTGTTGATCCGACTTCTCTAAAAAGAGTTACATTGTATTTCAGTTGTGAGAAAGTTGCTCAGATGAGCTGGCATGCACTTCTAGGCCACTCAGTAAAAGAAGAAACTTTCTTCAGTTGTAAAACCATTCAGTTGTGTGGTTTTGCACACCACAATGCTATTTCACTTTTGCCTTTCAGTAGTGAATAGTTTTGCACACCACTATGCTATTTCACTCCTGAATATCTGAGTGTAGTGTCGCCATTGCTGCAAAATGTCTTTGTGGCTCACAATAATTTCATCACCACACATACTAACAGCAGCACAAAACAGAGATTGCCCTTCAAAGGGATGGAATAGGATGTTTGGCTTGGAAGTCCTTTTGCATAAGCCCCATGCCTCTTTGCTAATCATTTTCAGAATGTGCTAGGTTAGAAGTTTTTTTAGATAGAAAGCCACCAGCCACCGACGTGTAACAATCACAAGAAAATGAATGCTTATTTATAATCAAAAACACTTTAACCCAGAATATTCCAATTTTTTCAAATAATCTATTAGTGCTATTCAGTGCTATTTCAAAGTTGCCTGGATAATTTAAAACAATTTTTTCCTTTAAGAAAATGAAAGTAAGTTTTTTAAATCCAATAATCTTCATTTAAATGCTTTGAAGGTCAAGCAATATTTCTTTAGTGAGAGAAAACCCGACACAATGCCTCTATCCTCCTGATTCCATTTCCCTAATAAGACTAATCTTATTAAAATGTTGGCATACATACTCATCATTCTTATACTATTAAAAAAAAAACTTGAGGTTTGATTTTATTCTCACAAATTAGCAAGGCCCTCTTGTGTCTGAAAAGGCCTTTTCATTGGAAAAAAACAATTCCCTGGCTGACTGTGAAGAAATGGGGTGAGAGAAAGGAGAGAGGTAACCCTGTTCCAGGGCACCTCCTCCTACTCTAGCGGCCCTCACAGAAAGGCTTGCCTGTGCACAGATGTGGGGCAGATACATCTTGTATCAGCTGTATTCTGTTCTCTTTCATTAGTTTGGCTGAAGACCTAACTTTTTAACCCTTCAATTAAGAATATTCACATCTAATTAAGTGATGTGAGACAAGAGTGAACTGTTTTGTCAAGAATTTATTAATGATCTGATAAATTTTCAACTAATGTCACTTCCCACACAGCTTCTGTGTAAAATTAGTGTCAAAACACAACTTAGATCAAATACTGTGATGGCTGGGCTTTCCCCCTCAGAGAAATTATGGTACTATTTTTCAGCATCTTGAACATCCCAATATGTCACACCTAGCCTCTTTAAACAATTATATATTAAACCCTGTCTCTCTCAAATGCTGTGCCTAGATAAGCTTCCCATTCCCCAACTCTGCATTCATTGGTGAGCATCAGAGGGAGACCTGGAGAGGAAGCATGCACCAGTACACCCCACCCCACCTCCCCCAAAACACTGCCATGCATCAGACTCTCCTGCAGTATTTGTTTAATTAGTCAAATGTTCAACTTTTTAATAAGGAGAAAAAGCAAGCTATGGGTGGCCTGCTAACCACATGAGCAAATACCTCAGGTTGTAATATCATCCATGCTCAGAATACCTGGTTAGAAATAAAAATAGTGTTTACCAAATTCTACCCCAAGTTAAAAACAGATCACATGGAAAACTGTAAAACTCAGTGTAAAGCCCAAAGCACTAAGGGTCCAGAACTATTTTTGCTTTAAAATGGACATCACACATTCTTTTAATTTTTTTCTTTTAATGTTCATTTGTTTGTTTGTTTGTTTGTTTGTTTGTTTGTTTGTTTGTGAGGGGCCACACACAAACCATGCTGCCCATAGGGGATCAGGACAATTTGCAAGAGTCCTTCCACCAGGGGGGTTCTGGTGATCAAGCTCTGGTCCCCAGAAGAAGCTGTGGCTGTAATTAATCAGAGAAATCCTGACCCAGTCTTTAAAATTAGGCACTAATTCTACATCTGCAAGCCTTGCAGCTGTAGAATGAATTCATGTGTCCAGCACTGGGATTTGCCTTTGCAGTTAAACAATCCGGGCTGGTAGCCAGCTTAGAGCTAAAGAAAAGCTGGTTCTGTATACTTTAAATCCAGAATAATATTTCCAAGAAGCTTTTCCGATGTAGTATTACAAACAGCAGAATGCTCTACTGTAATAAAATTCTCCTGCAGTGGTGTATGTGTGGTGTGTGTGTGTGTGTGTGTGTGTGTGTGTGTGTGTGTGTGTGTAAACCTGCAGTGGGCTCTGTGTGTTGATGACTGTAATAAAATTCTCCTGGGGGGGGGTCCGTGAGTGGGGTGTGTGTGTACATATGTGTAAACATTCAATGGCCTGTGAGTGTGGTGACTGGGAGGTGATTATACAATAAAGAATAAACAAATTCCATAAATAGATAATGACAATGACACTTAACTTTTAAACTAAAATTAGTTAGAAATCACATTGGGTTTTAAATGACAGAGACCTGGAAATGGGAAGATCCTTTGAGGTGATACTAGAATCTCTAGTTGTCCAGCAGAGAAAGCCCTAGAAGTCAAGAGCCTGAGTGTGGGCTTTCTCAGCCTGAACTCACTGCACTGGTCCAAGATCAGGAACCCTTCCTCCCAACACTAGAATAACACTGTCTACAACTTGAGATTACTAAGGAGGTGGTCTCTGCTGGCTCCAATTATGTTAGAAGGATAGAGCTCTACACTAGGATATTCTAGATGTGTTTATGCTCCCAGGTATCTCAGCATGTTTTCCTGAAATGTTTATTTCACAATGCAGCATGGAGGGGGGGGGGGTGTGCAGATGCTGCATGACACTGTGATAAATACAATAACCTTCTGGGACACAAACATCTCCACTAACTTTTATGTAATTATCCCAGAATTAGCATTAACTAATTAATTTTAAAGTTGAGTCATCAGAGCTTTTAGAAAATGTACTTTGAAACCTAAAATTCTACCTCCCCAGACAACAGGGTTCCTATGTGTGCTCCTATTTGTGTAGGCTTTAAAAATAAGCCAACATAAGAGCTAAAATAGAGGGAACAACCTCGTCTCAAACAAAAAGCAAAATAAATTTTAGTCTTCACATATGAAGGCCATAAGAAAAACAACTCTTTTCTGTAAGAGTTATGGTTAATGTGTTAGTTATTGCTCATGCACAATTGTTTCTAAAGAGCTCAAGAAGTGGAGCTAGGGAGATGCTTTGATGGGTAAGGGTGCTTGCTGTTTAAGCTTGAGGACCTGAGTTCATATCTCCAGGGCCTGTGTGAAAAGGGGTAACAACCTGTAACACCAGCACTCATACCACAAAATGTAGGCAGAGGCCAGACAATCACCCAGAAGCTAAAGGGCCAGCCAGCCTAGATTACATACCCAAGAGGCAAAGACAAGAGAGACCCCATCTTAAAACAAGAGGGAACTGCTTGCTCTTCCAGAGAACCCAGGCTCAATTCCCAGCACACATGGCAGCTCACACCTTTCTGTAACTCCAGTTACAGGATATCTGACACCCTTACACAGACATATATTCAGGCAAAACACCAATGAACACTTAAAAAAATAAATAATTTTTAAAAAAAGATGGGAGCCAGGCGTTGAAGGCACACACCTTTAATCCCAGCACTCGGGAAGCAGAGGCAGGTGGATCTCTGTGAGTTCGAAGCCAGCCTGGTCTACAGAGCGAGTTCCAGGACAACCTCCGAAGGAATACAGAGAAACCCTGTCTCAAAAAAAAACAAAAAAAAAGAAAAAGAAAAAGATGGAACTCAAATGCCAACTCCAAAAGCTTGCCCTTTGACCTCTACATTCATGATATAGCATGGATGCATATACATTCATATATACACAAACACATACAATGTTGCTCATTTGTTTTTTTTAAAGAAAGACTATTAGAGGTGTGCAGGTGCTTGTGCATGTGCACACACACACACACATGTACCCATACACACATGCACTCTCACCACAACACACACACACACACACACACACACACACACACACACACACACACACACACAGTCAGATCCTTCCCCAAGCTTACACATAGAAGAAATTGTCCCTCCCCATCCTGGCAGAAGACAGGTATGTCCCTGAGTAAAGACATAGGAACAGACCTGGAACAGATGGAGGATGGGTGAAGTACGAAGTTGAGAATGATGTAAAAGTTGAAAATCTGGAATCTTAGATGATATTCCTTCCTGACTCCCAGAAGATAATACAGCCTAATGACTCTCCAAAGGGATACAGGAGAAAATTTTTTCATGAAATTGACCAGTCTGAGAGAAAAATATACTCAAATTATTTAGGATCTTTGGAATAGCTAAGTTGATACTCATGGGACTACAATACAGTCCACCATTAGACAGGTTGCTTATATATCCAGAGCCCTGGGGAGTGCTGAAGGAGGCACTCAGAAATAGAAACAGACCATTTAAGAAATACTTCTAATATGAAAGACAAAAAGATAAATATTAACAAACAAACAAAAATCAGAACCTGAAAGAAATGGGCAATATAAGATAAATAAAACAATTAAAAATATGGGAAGAATCTTATCTCAACAAATGTAAAATACTATCAATTATAAGAAAAAACATCATAGCACTCAGGGAGGCAGAGGCAGGCAGATCTCTGTAAGTTGAAGACCAGCCTGGTCTACAGAGTGAGTTCCAGGACAGCCAGAGTTATACAGACAAACCCTGTTTTGAAAAACAAAAACAAAAAAAGGAAAGAAGAAAAAAGTTGCTTAATATGTTTTAAATAGAAAAGATTTACCCAGATTGTCTATTAAATTATGACAATCAATTACAAAATAAGCCCCATCTTTAGATAATTAAATGAATAAAACATTAAAACATACACTCTAGAATTAATGGAAGGGACACTAGAGAAATGAGCTTCTTTATTCACAAATCAAAATCAAGGTGCTGCTTTGAATTAGGGAGCCACTCAGAAAACAAGAGAAAAGTATAATGTTTCTCTTTGTCTTTCTTTTTTCTAGTTTCCTCCTAATTTTTGGTTCTTGAAGACAATGTCTTTCACCACGGTCTTGGCGGGCCTGGAGCTCACTATGTTGCCCAGGCTGACCTGGAACTTGTACTGAGACTCCCACTTCACTTCTCAATTACCAGGATAATGGACATATACCACTGCACCCACCTAGAAAGCTCTTGAAAATCATAACTATAGCAGACATTTTAAAATCCAGTATTTTGGAAGATAAAGCTAAGATAATCAGAAAGGAAAAGAAAAGGGCAAAATTGAAAAATAACACTTGCTTAGGTATTAGGAAATGAGGGAAAATAACAGAACCAGCTAATGATGGCTAACACTCTATTCTGAAAGTTACAGAAGAAGGATACTAAAGGCAAGCAGCAAGATTTTGAAATACCCACACCAAGCCAGCATGATGGCTCACACCTCTGATCCTAGCACTCAGAAGGCTAAGAGGGTAAACTCACCACAAATGCCAAACCAGTCTAGGTTACATAGAGAGTTCCAGCCCAGCCGGGGCAACAATGCCAGACTCTGTACCCAAACAACAAAATATAAAAAAATAAATAAACAAATTCATCCCAGGACCCATCATTGTAAATTTTCAGATCACCCATCAGTCCAGTTTTCTGTTTGTTTGTTTGTTCTCCAACTCATTTCCCTTCCTCCATCTGCTTCATTTTGTTCTATAACATACAAAGATTACTCCTTCTGTCTCACTTCACTGTCATGTGGCTCCTGGTTACTTCAGTGAACATGAAGCACAGGCAGGAGAACAGAACCAGAAGGAAGAAGAAAGCCAGGACATGTCTCCCAGCTCTTTCTTTGCCTTGAGTAATATCTCTAGTTATTTATTCTATCCTTCTCCCTTTTGTGGGCAGTCCTAACTTTGGGAACCTACTAAAAGTCTCTCTTCTTTGGTCCTTCAAGCTCTAGTGATGCTAGTGACTTTTGCTATTTCAATCTCTGGCTTGCTTTATTTTTCCATTTGGAATCTCAGCTCTTCTAACACCTTAAACTCTGTTCCTTCTATTAAACTCCTGCTGAATTGTCTGGCCTAGGCTCTATTTTCCTGACTAGAAGCTCACTGATACAATCAATCATACACAGAAAATACTAAAGGCCTCTAAGGAGAAAAAGAAAATAGCATTTAAAAAAAGAATCAGAATGATAACCACAAGAGCTACAAAACAATAGAGTAATAAGATCAAAGTCTTGAGGAAAACAATCTTCAAACTATAATTTTATACCCAGCTAAACTGTCAACTGGGTGTTGTAACTATTAATATTATTATTATAACATCAAATGTTTTCTGATGTGAAAAGTATCAAAAAGTTTTATCATTAATACCCTCTTTCTTCAAAACAAACACAAATTTTAAGAACAAAAAAGGAGATGTGAGATCCAAGAAAAGGGCCATGCAATGCAAGAGACAACTAAAGGACAACTCCAAACTGATGTATAAAAAAAAAGAAATTATTCCAAGCTGGAGCAGCAAAATATTGTTAAAAAATGTTAATATCATTACAGAAAACCTTTTACTAAAGCAATAAAAATGAAATAGTGAAAACTATATGGGAGCAAATAAGAAAACTCATTAAACTCCATAGGAGGTGCCAGAGAAACAGCAGGTACTCATAAAACAACATATGATTATGCTGTAAGTATTTACACGGGCAAAATGAAAAAAAGGCTCCAACTGTCATTTTTTTAACTTTTCTTCAAACTTTATTTTGTAAAAATCCCTTTAACAAGAAACTGTATTATAAAATATTAGAGGTGTAGAAGGAAAAGTAAATATTAGTGGAGAAAAAGTATGTCAAATAATGTAATCTTTTCTCCATTTCAGCAAACAAGATATAGCATCAAAATTATAATATCAAGAACAACATAATCTATTTTAAAAGTATGCAGGCAACATCACAAAAAAAAAACAATAGTCATCCCTGTATAATCAGAAGCACAGAGTTGAGGAACAAGGGGGGAATTCATGCATGTCTACTATAAATTATCTTTAATTAATTGTACCACTTTTTTCATTCATTGTATCATGTCCTTTCTATCTGGAAAGCTACATGTTATTTTTACTTAACAACATGAGGGAAAGAAAGTGAAGTTCACCCAAGGAGAAAGCCAACAGTTAAAGGGCAGCGGGTGAATAGGTCTCAGAACCGCCAAACACAATAGGAAGAATGGATTGAGGCCAGGAGTGGGATTTACAGGAAGGAAAACCCAGGGATGCTGCCAGGGCCGAAAAAGTGTCTACAACTTTGGCTCACTCAGTCCTAAGAAACAGTAGTGAGAACAACAAGTCTTGGAAAGTCAGCTGATTTAGTCCAGAATGAATGAATGAGTGAATGTCTCTTTCATCTCAGAAATAATAATGATTTCTCTAATATAAGATTAGTTAGTACTTGAACATTTTCTTCATTTTTCTTCTGGGGAAATTATTTCTTTCAGTGTAACCCTGCACAAACCTTGTTCTTATCCATAGGGATAAACAGGACTCGGGACAAATGGTACACTGACCAGCCATAGCCATGGTCTAGCCCACTGATTCTTACCTTTTTTCTACACAGATCCCATAGATGAAACATTGACTCCTCTCTCCAAATGTATACTCTGTGCACTTGCAAAGTCTGGTACATAATTACAAAAAGTTAATACACAATAAGGCAGGAAGCCTTCATCCCCTTAAAGTGCTTATGGACCCCTGAGAGCCTGTGAAAGGGTCCACTGTTTTGGTTGTTCTTCTTGGGAAGGCTGTCCAGACCGCTATAGGTACCATCAGTATGTCACAGTGCTAAGGTGCATGACATTTTCTGTGTACTGACTCAGGATGAGTTTTATATGTGAACTCCAGAGCTCAAGACTGAGGATACTTTATTCTTACTCAGGAGCTTTTAGAGGGTCAGTATTCCATCTGGGAGCACTCCTTCTCCGGGATCATGTTCACAGTTGTGCTCCCCAGAGAACTCAATAAACAGCCTCTGATGATCAAGAAAATGATGGTTTGCGCTTCAGAAAAAAATAAATAAATCAGAGAAACCCTGTCTCGAAAAACAGGAAGGAAGGAAGGAAGGAAGGAAGGAAGGAAGGAAGGAAGGAAGGAAGGAAGGAAGGAAGACGGGCAAATGGTGACTGCAGCTGAAGAGGACACTGAGTCTTGGCCACACTTTGTCAAACACATGAAAGAGTAAAGGAAAGCAGGTGTGTCAAAGGTGTGTGCTTTGGATTGTGGGTACTGAGACAGAAAGGCAATGCTTCAGTCTGTGGACCCCGCCAAGCTCACACAGGGGGTTCACACAACAGGGCCCTGATACACTTAATCTGTGTCATAAGTTTGCCTCCTTATTGGTCACATTGTTGTTAAAAGGATCAGACTGATGCAGTGGAAAAAGAAAGTCACTGGCCCAAGAGTCAGGGGACACAACTAATCTCAGCTTGGCCACCACACAGCGCATTCTAAAACCAAATACCAGCGCTGTGGAATTGGAACCACTCCTAGGGCAAAGACCAGGCAGCTCCATTAAAATGCCCTTGAGTAAGAGCCACTGCACATGTAGGTGACCCAATACAAACCAATGGCAAAGGCCAGGCAAGCACTTGGCAAAACCTTGTCTAAGCCAGGCCTTAAGCCCCAAGAGCCTCTCCAATGGGACATTACTTGTCAGTGTGGGTTACTAGTGACCCCAAGAAGTCTTCAGAACCCCTTTTACCACCAAACATCATCTCCTACAGGATTGGTGAAGCTAAACACATGACTTTGTATTACTAAGGAGGTCAATACACAGAACCCATTGTTGATGGGCATTGCTGTACTAAGATAGATAGTGGGAAAGGCTAACACACCTGAGCCTTTGTATTGGCCATTTGAATGAGAAGAGTTTAAGGTTGATGTCCTTCCAGTTCAGTAATAACAAAATTGGTAAGCAAAATATAGGTTGAGAACCTGAAATGTTTAGAACCATAAGTATTTGGGGTTTCAGATTTGTTTTCAATTTTGGTAAATGCATATGCATATATATATATATATATGTGTATATATATATATATATATATATATATATATTATTTGGGAGGTGGGATCTAAGTCTAATCACAAAATACAATGATGTCTATACACCTTACATATGTGGCTTAAAGATAATTTTGTACAAAATCTTAACTGTCCCTGTATTTTGACTGCAAGCCACCACAAGATGTGAGTTTTCTGTTTGTGATGTCATGCCAGCACTCAAAGTTTTAGATTTTAGACAATTTCAGAGTTTAAATTGTTTGCATTATGGATGCAAAATTGTTTTTAACAGTTACCTTTGTTATCTGCTTCCTATGTGCCAAGCATACAAGGAGGGGTTGCAAGAATGAACAGAAATAGGCATGGCTCCTGCTCATAGAGCTTGGCAGAGACCAAAGTCCACCAGAAAATCCCACACAAGAGAGCTGTGATGGAAAGGAACTGTACATGGGTAGTATGACTGTCAGGACAAACCATCCTGGGAAAGTGGTATTTGGCTTGAGATCTGAAAGATAAGTAGAACCACTAAGGGCATGAGGCATCAGGAGCACCAAGCCAGGAATGTAAGAAATAAGAACAACAGTAGTTACCATGTACTGAATACTTACCAGACGCCTAGTGTTTCAATGGATATTATTTGTATTAGTTCTTGGGTCTTCCAGTAACTTTACTAGTTATTTCTTCATGTTCTAGTCAATAAACTAAGGCAGAATTTACAAATATGTCCAAGATAAGAAATATTTAAAGACAGGACCACATCTGAGCATCTCCATGTTCTGTTTGCTTTGTTTTGTTTGAGATATGTAGCCCAGGCTGCCCACAAACTGGAAATACTCCTACCTCTGATCCCAAAGTGCTGATATTGCAAACAAGCACTACAACCTGGTACTCAAAGATGTATATTTAACCACTGTACCATACTTCCTTCAGCGATGGCCACTGGGCCCCACTAAAGCATAATAAATGGAAATGGCATAGGCTTCTACCAGGTTCACAAGTAAGAGGACAATGTATGTTTACAATATTATATTAACCTAGAAGAATACATATGGAGAATCTAAGATGTGCAGTAATAACTAAACAACTAGCCAGGTGTTGAGCACCGACATTCCCAATGGCAGGCCAGCCTAAACCATCCTATTTCCTATCACACCACACATGGACCCTTTGACCAACCACCAGAGTTTGGTAGATCAGGAGGGGACATTTGAAAGGACTAGGCTTAAGAAGTCCCACCAAGCCATTATACTTCTCCAAAGTATGAACCAGGAAAGAAATGCTGGAGTTACTCCAGGAGGGTAGAAATTAACACAAGAAAACTCCAGTAATGTGATTCATCATTTTTAACCTGTTTGATGCAATCATCAATAGGACCTAGAATTACCTAGGAGACAAGTCTCTGGACATATTTACGAAGGATTCTCTCTCACGGTTGAGTTAATTAAGGTGAAAAGACACTCTAAATGTGGGCAACACCATCCCATGGCCTGGGCTTCCCAGAATACATAACAAAGAAAGTGAATTGGCCACCAGACTTCATCGATTCATCTGTGTCCTGACTATGTGTACCATGTGCCCAGATGCTTCATTATGCTCCCACCACCTCATCATGTTCCTGCTACCATGTTTTCTTCACCATGGTGTACCATACCCATGAGCCAAAATAAACTTTCTTCCTTAAGTTTCTATTGTTGGATATTTTGTGTATTAGTCACTTTTCTATTGCTGTAATGACTAATGCAACTCTCAAAAGGAAAGCATTTAATTGGGGGCTTGCTTACAGGTTCAGAGATTTAGTCCATCATTATCACAGCAGGGAGAATGGCAGCACACATGGTACTGGAGCCAATAGCTAAGAGCAACAACCTGATCTGCAGGCAGAGAGAGAGAGAGACAGAGAGAGAGGGGGGGAGGGAAGGAGGAAGAGAAGGAGGGAGGGAGAGGACACCTGGCCTGGTATGGACTTTTGAAACCTCAAAGTCCAACCCCAATGACACACTTTCTCCAACAAGGCCACCCCTAACTTCAACAAGGCCACACCTCCCAATCTTCCTAATCCTTTCAAATCCTGCTGCTCCCTGATAACCAAGCATTCAAATATATGGGCCTATGGGGGTCATTCTTATCAAACTACCACACACAGCAATGAGAAATGCAACTAATATATAACCTTATAAGAGAGTGAAGAAACTGTCACAGTAGTCATGGAGCCAAGTATAGTAATTCCAGCCCTTGTGAGGTTGAGGCAGGAGTATCCGGAATCCTTAACTAAATGGTGAGTTCAAGGCTAGCTTGGGCTGCATGAGATCCTATCTCAAAAGTTAAAGAAAGAAAAATCAAGGCATTGGATGGAATTCAAACACAAAAATCCACACAGATAATAAGGTATTTAGAGCATACCATTCACACTAGCATAAGTAAAACAAGAAATCTTGAGTGTTTTGAGGGCATTTTTCAGTGCCAAAAACATGGCTGACATCTTTTTTTGCAAAGAAGTTTATTCCTTCAGAATAAATATATATTCAGGCTATAAAATCTTTGTGTGTTTTTGAAACAGTCTTGTGTAAGCCCAAGTCCTTGAATTCACTATGTAGTCGAAAACTTTCAAGTCTTCATCCTCATGTGTAACTTCCAAAGTGCTAGGATTGCAGCCATGTGACCATGTGCCCACCATTCCCAGATGGCTGGACTATAAATACCAAATATCTCATAGGACCAAGTCATGGAAGTTTTGGACACCTTTAGAACATGAAAAGGGATGAGGTTTTTTGCATTAGATAATTTAAAGCTATTAGATGAAAACTCATTTATACCACACTATTTCTTCAGCTCATATAGAAACATAATATTTTACTTATATTATGTAAATATTGTTCCTATCTTTTGGTTAAGATTATCTAACTCTTGGTTTATTGTGTTAGCAGACCACATGAATTCTCTATTTATACTTTCTGAGATCCCTCAGAAGTGGGGTATGAGTTATGGTTTCCATTTTTAATCATTAATGATAGTCCTCTTCTTACTTAGCAATCACCCTACTGGGGAATGTAGAAGTTGAATTTTAAGTTAGGATTGCATACATACATCTCCTTTTTGTACATGGTTTCAGAGATCAAGCCTCACCAGCCTGTCTGGCATTCCCTGTTCTCTGTCCCTTGAGCTTATAAGAAAAGCTCACTGTCCTCAGGCCCACCCTAGGTCTCGCCAATCTGACTCTGCCTCATCTGTGAACCCATTGGTGACCTTGTTCAGCTTGCTTAAAGTCCTTAGCTTTTCTTCCATAACTTCCTTCTAGCTCCTCTAGCGGCCATTAAAGATGACACCAATGAACACACCAAACTGACATCTTTTTAATATATAATCTTCCCAAATGTTACCATGGAGAAACTGGGCATTCTATGCAGGGATCTCTCTGTATGGCATCTTACACTCCATTTTTTTGTCACTGTTTTCCTTTGTTTTTGTGAATTTCTTACATATGCACAATGAAAAATGATCCTATCTGCCTCCCACCCACCTCTAATCTCTTCATGTCCTCCAAACATGCCCCTTCCCAACTTCATATCTTTAAAAAAAACACTAAATCCAGTTATTATTGTCTATATATACATTCCCTCCACTGGAGCATGGGAAACCTACTGTTGCCCACGTCCTCAATAAGAAATAAATCTCTTTCCCCTGTTTTTCTTATGTAACTGTTAATATTTTAAAATAGGGAGCAAGTGATGGAGATGAAGACCAATTTTACAGAAACAAAGTTCTATCAATCAGACCTAGGGAGATGGTTCATTTGGTAGAGTTCTTACTGCAAAAGCTTTAGGACCTGAGTTCAACCTCCAGCACGTATGTAAAAGTCCAGACATACATAGCAGCATATGCCTATAATCCCAGACTAGGGAAGGCAGATACAGAAAGGCCTCTGGAAGTCACTGACTAGCCCTTCTAGCTGAATCAACAAGCATCAGGTTCTGTGAGAAACGCTATCTCAATAAATAAATAAGATGGAGAGTAAGAAAGACACCCTACATTAACCACTGACCTCAACATACATAGGCACACATGCTTGAGTACACATATGCCCACACGTAAACATAAAAAATTGAGTTATCCCATCCAAGTTTAGCAAGCAAAAAATGTAAAAATCATTGTACTATTAAAATAGTCAGATCATTTTACTATTAAAAGAAATCATTGTTATTCTGTCCTTCCAATGTCACAGTATAGCTTGTTTAAAAAAATTTAATTTCATATATTTCCAGTTTTGAAAAGATCATAACCTTTACTACTGGCAACATTCTAATATTAATGTGACTCTAATAGATGTAAAATTGGAACAGGAATTTCATTCAGTTTCCAATGCTAAAACAAAACTTCAAAGGCACAAGGCCTTTCCTCACCCTGGACAATGCAATCCTTAATGCTTGTGCCATTTTTTTTGTTTCAGTTATCTCAAGAAAACATGTCAGTTAAGAAAAGCAGAAAATCTTCACCAAAGAAAAATGAAAGGGAATTTCTTAATCTGAGATAGTCTCTCAACCCCCCATAGTAAGCATTTTGCTTCACGCACCAGCAAGATAGAATAATGTCATCTGTAGGGACACAAACAGATAAGAAATCTGTGGCATGCTCTTTCATTTTAATGTTTAGACAACTCAGTACCATGTTGGGATCCTTGCCAGCACCATAAAAGTTACAATTTTGATGTATTTTATTTTCATTCAATATACTTAATATAATTTGTAAATTTAACTAAATGCAATTTTAATTAAGCAATAGGCACAGTAGCATAAGCATTACAAAATAAAAGCATTAAAAGGGAACTAACAACAACAACAAAAAAATCAGACCCTGCTCAGAGACTGTGACTGTCAGGGGAAAGTTTGGGGCAGATGAGAACTAATGGGTCCACAAAATTGCTGGGTATGAGATAAAGACAGAGGTGCAGAGCCCAAGCTAGGCTCTGTGAACTTAAGTTCTGCACACACAGATAGGATAGCCCATGGATGCAAATATGAGAAGCTAAGGGACCTAGAGGAAAGCTGAGTCTGCGAGATGCCTTCAGACTGATGAGGCATCCCGTGGCACTGGTCTAGATTCCTTGAGGGCCCAGGCTGCTGACTAACCTTAGCAACAACTGGTGTTCCGAAGCACTACAGAAAGGGTAAAGTGGGTGATGGGCTGGGTGATGGAACACACACACATTTACAAGGAGAAAGAGAGAGAGAGAGAGAGAGAGAGAGAGAGAGAGAGAGAGAGAGAGAGAGAGAGAGAACACCATGGGTTGACTCCCAGAACTGAGAAAAAAGAGGAAAGGAAAATGAATGTATCTTCAGAATTAGAATAAATTATTATAACTACCACAATTCTACTTAAAATTATAAGTTTTATTGACTTTAAAAGTCAAGCAGCATGGAGAGGCCATATTTTAATTCACAGATGCAAATACTCTTGAAAATACTAGGATCCGGTTTGGAAAACACTAAGAACTGTCACAGTAGCCATGCCTTCGTAATGAGGTTTGACTTGGACTAGAATTGAAATAAGATTTAGGTTTCTCCCCAAGAATAAGTGATAATCCAGAATATCCAAGGAGCATATTGAAAAGCCAACTGTTGTCCAATAAGTCTCATTAATGTCAGACAACGTATGATGGAATAATTGAACTTAACAACTTCAGGGAGAAATCCAGACACATGACACTGTCACTGAGTTTTCAAATCATAAAGATAATATGGACCATTAGGTAAAATAACATAGAGGAAAACATAAAATACCTTTATATTCTCATTATTGTCAGGGAAGGAGAGAGAGACCAGCATGCCCAGACTACTAACTCAAAAGCCTTTTCCTAGTCCTGTTCAGAGAAAGGGTTAGACATTATGGCAGACATTTCAGAAACATAGCTAAAAGGGCCAAAGGCTGCCCAAACAATAGCACCCAGGGAGGGGCTTGACCCTGAGCCCAGAACTGAGCTGCTTTAAAATGAATTAATAAGTCAAGAGCACTACTGGAGCAAGAAGACCTAGAACACCCAAGTAGGAAGCAGCTTGTCACAGAAGAAAAAAACCCACTGCCCTGCAAGAGACAGGAGCAGACCAACCAAGAAGAGGACACAGACTGTCAAAAGAGAGAGCCTCCAAAACCTAAAATATCTCTGCCACCAAGGCTTGGACAAATTAGCCGTGCAAAACTTGGGCACTCCTTCAACTGCCTCCTCCCACCGCGCTCTGCAATTGCAGGTCCCCAGCAAAAGGCAGTTTTCCACCCTGCAGCTGTTGTAAAGGAGAAGAGTGAGTGAATGGCAGCAATGATGATGGGATGGGGGAGGGGGAGGGAAAGTGGCCAGGAAAAAAACACACATGGAAGGCAACAGTGACATTCAGACTTGAACTCAGAATTTTTGAATGACTTGGAATGGGATACTTTGTCACCTCTGGTTTAATTAGACGCCTGCTTTCAGGATGCTGAAGGGCGGGGCTCATAATCAAGCACTTACGTAATCCTCCTCATTGAGCCCTTGTTTCTCAACAGAACTTTTCACCTCCATGGAAAACTTCTCAAACTCAGGTTTCACGGTCCTCAGTAGGGTGACTGTTTGGAGGGATGAGTATGCTTGCTTAGCTTCAAAGTCGTGTTTGTCTCCTCTCTTCCATGAGCCATCTCCTACGGGAGAAATGAAAATATTTATAATTCCAAGCCAGTCACCATAAAGAGGCCATTCTCTCTTTTCAACTGCAATGTGTCCCTACATGGTACTTTTGACAGCTGAGGCAAGAGGTATTGTCATAGTTTTGCACTTGGGTATGATGTGACAATGTCAAAATCATTAAAGGAGAGGGAGGCTCTTTGGACACATGTTCCTTTGAAATGTGAGAGAGATAGACAAGCTCTGTTGATGTAATTGTCTTATAATAACTATGAAACTGCCATTGTCACCACCACCACCACCCCAGGACTGGGGCACTGCAGAAGCAAAGGGAAGTTTTGGTTCCTTTCCATTCAGACTTACTTTCAATCCCTACGATCCACAAAAGAGGTGAACCAAGTCTATGACTATAATGCCATTCGACCTGGAATGGCAGGTTACATTAAGGCATGAGGTGGACAGCATGCAAACTAAGCTAGTACTGTTTAAAGCTGAGGGTTATTGATACTTCTTTCATCTCTCCAGGATGAAAAGTGGCTTGTGTGGACATGAGGGTTTATATCTTTATGGTACTGGCAACATCAAAATTACTCATTAAACAATGCTAAAGAAGTGTGTAAAGTATAATGAGTATTTTGAGCATAAATAATAAAAGATAGATAGATGATACATACATACATACATACATACATACATACATGCATGCATACATACATACATACATATATACATAAATACATGGATGATGGACGATAGTTATCTTAAACACCTTTTATGCATAAACTCAATCCTCATAATATCCTTCCTACTTGACAGATATGGAAATTGAAATAGCCTGTTGCTTCCCAGATCCTGCCTCACAAAGTGAATGCCAATCATCTGGGTAAGTATCATTATCTTCTCTTGATTCCATCTTTGCAGCTTGAAGACAAGGTAGACCTCTATTTTGTGATAATGAGTTTCAAATGGAGCATCATTATAAACCCTGGAGCTCTCTGAAAACAGGATTACAGCCTGATAGAGTACCATGTACATTAACTGTAAACCTCAAGACCCAGTCTGCAGTGAGAGCTCAAACCTCACAGCTCAGTAGCAATGAGACCTCTGGGACCTCGTGGGACCTCTGGGCACATGGAAGGTTTATGGTACTCACTCTACAGTTCCAGAAGGTCAGTGAAGAATGAATGACTCTGGAATCTCACCACAGCTAGAGCCACATGCATCTGACTGTGTGCATAGTACATGCACAACTCTACAATAGCCATAGAGGACATCATAAATGTCTTCAACATTCTCCATCAAATTTGAGAAAGAGATTTGAACCATATAAACAACCAAGTAGCATACTATAGGGATTGGGGACAGAAAAACAAGACAGAGAAAACAAACAATGAGCTCCAACCAGGAGCCATCTCATGTGAAGACAAGGAACTAGTCTAGTCCTGAATGTGTAAATAGGATTTTAATAGGTGAGAAGAAGGTAGAAAGGCGGGTCTGGCAGAACCCATACTACCAGGCAAAGGTGCAAACATGTATAGCATCCAGCAGGAAGATGGATATCAGTGTAGAAGAAAAGAAAATGCAAAAGTGGAGAATGTGTTTATGGAAACCATCTGTTTCATCAGAATCCTAATAATGGCAGCCATTTATTAATTGTTTACTATGGCCAGGGAGTTACTAAAAGATAAATAAGACATAGCTGAGAACACAGTTTGTTAAAGACTAAATTTGTGTTCATTGACCACAAAATTAAATTTCAAGCCATAAAACACAGTTTGACAAATTCATCCTCCCTCTTCCTCTACTCCTTCCTCTTCCTCTTCCTCTTCCTCTTCCTCTTCCTCTTCTGTTACCTCTCCCAAATCCTTAGGAGACCACAGCCTAAGAGATATCTTGCCTGGCTCTGGATCCAGTGAGCTGTACTTTCTGTCAAATGCAGGGGAACCCAGAAAGATTCTCAATCCCCAAGACCCGGATGCACAGCAGTCACTAGCCATGGAAGACCCTGAAGTCAAGAGTTCCCATGGAGGACTCTATTTCCTACAGACACACAATAAGTAATTTTATTACTAAGTAATGTTCGTGTTTTCAAGTTTATTTTTAATAATGTGTATGTTGCCTTCTTATCTGTATAATGTACCACAAGAATTCACATGCCTGCAGAGACCAAAAGAGAGCATTGGACCTCCTCAAATGGAGTTACAGGGGACCATTGAACTGCCAAATTCAGATGCTGGGAACCTAACTCAGATCTTCTACAAGAGCAATACATTCTTAACTGCCGAGCCATCTCTCGGGGCCCTACTGGCTTGTTTTCAATTGAATCAACGTGTCAAGACTCTGCTGGAACTGGTATGGAACACATGCTACTTCCCTGTCATACACAAGTGCCTGAATTTGATCTCCAGACTAGGGTTAAGAAGGCATAAGTAGGGGTAATTATTAGTACTGATCTTTCTAGATAAAGAAAATTATAGTTTTTCATCAATGGAGAAGAGTTCAGTTTTCTCCCAGAACTTAAAAGTGGAAATTCTTAACCTTGTGGGGTCTTATGCTGTGTTAGAAAAAAAGCAGAAATATAACAGCAATTATCTCAGTAAATGAAACAGTAAGAACATATGTTTCAAAAATAGGTGAAATCCAGTCTAATAATGGCAGCAAACATGACCTAAAATATCATAACTTTAGGGTTTTGTTCTCTAGAAAGAAAACAATGGAAATTAGAGTGCTGAAAAACTTCAAACCTAAGTAGGTGTCTGTTCACAACCGTAACTTTTTCATTGAGCTCTTCTCCCACACACCCTGGGGCTGTTGAACACCGAGGAAAGTAAAGATTGATTTTGTGTGGTGTCCCATCAGTGGGGACAAATTTAATTCAGCAGACAACTAGGTGCCACTGGAGATTTATGAGCGGAACAGAAGAAAGACAGGATGAGGACCGTGCCTTAGGAAATAGCAGTGGATTAGAGTGGGGAGACACTGAGCATTCTCAGCCACAGTAATCCAAGCAGGAGGGTAAGAGAGGTCATATGTGGCAAGTCACACACCAAAAACACCAAACTGGCCTCCAGGAGGTCAAGCGCACTAAGAAGCTTCCTTTTCCTATTTCTTTCTTTCTTTTTTCTTTTACATTTCCTTTCCTTTTTGGCATTTTTGAGACAATAACAATTTTTTTCAAAAATAAATATTTTTTACTTTTATAATCATAAAAAGAGATAGAACCAACCCCTGAAAATGAAAACAAGACAACTGTACAAGAAGAATCCCAAAGTCTACAATGGCTAGGGAGGGGTGGTCAACAGAGAGGGAATTGCATCACAAATGACATGACACCAAAGGGAAGAAGAAAAACAGTGATTCCCTAGAAGAAAAAGCCGAGTGAAACAGAGGAGGAGGGGAAGAAATGATGATGTTAGTTAGTGTCGTTGCAGATCCAAAGTGACTGCAGAATGCCCAAAGGATACTGCCAGGCTAAGGTTAGGAATGGGTCTGAAGCCAGAGAGAGTGAGGGCTAGAAAAGCCATTTGGTATCATTTATACACAGATCAGGGTTGGAGCTCAAGGGCTGTCTAAAGAAGAAAATGCAGGAGGAAAAGGAGAAGGCTGAGCACAGACAGTTGTTAGTGAACAGAAATTGTTAGGAGATAAAGGAGCACTAACAGAACCAGAAAATGAACAGTGGTCTCAAAGCTGGGAGCATAAGATTTCTAGAAAGGAGTAGGAAGAAACCATCCCAGGCTGCCCTAGAGCTACATCAT
This sequence comes from Cricetulus griseus, assembly GCF_003668045.3. Classification (NCBI taxonomy): domain Eukaryota; kingdom Metazoa; phylum Chordata; class Mammalia; order Rodentia; family Cricetidae; genus Cricetulus; species Cricetulus griseus. The sequence goes on from NC_048595.1 coordinate 344,974,803, forward strand.
CTCATGTAGCGGCCACCAGCTGCTCGTGTTACCATTTAAATTCATATTAACTGAAAATTCGATTCCTTCATCATATTTGCCACATTTCAGGTATTCAGTAGTCAGCCACATGCAGCATGTGACCAGTGGCTACCCAGGCAACACAAAATAGAAGGTAGCTAGCCCAGAGTAGTAATGCATACCTATAATTCTGGAACTCAAAAGGCCTGGCTAGAGGATGACAAGTGCTTACCAAACCAAAACCTGCAGGTAATTTCACAAGCTTTGCAACCAGCATGTTTATAAACTCTTGAAAACCCAAAAAGGAAAGACAGTCTGTGTCTAGCAATTCTATGGCCAGGAATCTGGCTTTAGTGACTGCCGCCTATGTTCCAGTAACTGTGACATCCTGCAACTCCCAGCACCTACCAAGGACTGAGTACACAGTAGGCCTTCAATGTATGTGACATCACATAATCTGTCCAAGATCTGAGTGCCTGTCATTCACCTACCCTGCCTGACTACCACTGTGGCTCTTCAGTTCTAGTGACTGTATGTGAAAGAAAAGCACCAATCATGTCTGGTCTGACTCACTCTACACAGTGCCAGTGTCACACAATGCTAGGGGCTAGGCTCCCAGACAGTCCATCAGTATTGCTCACCACTCTATATAGCTGCTTTGCCTGCAGTATTGCATTCTTCGATTCTCATAGTAATCCTACATAAAAGATTGCAACGTGATGCCTTACAAACGAGGAAAACAAGGAGCTAGGAGATTAATCATAGAAAGAGGAGCAAATGCAAATGAGGGTCCAGATGCTTGATCTCTGTCCCATCTATGTGCAGCTCCTCCAAGTTAAGGCACTCCAAGACTTAAGACTGCATCTCCAGAGCACAATGAATGGATGCAAAAGAAAATGGTAGCACAGAAAAAACTGGAGAAATCCTAGAACGCTGCCAGGCAATCACTACAGCCAAAGGATTGTGTGAAAATTCCTTTTCTTGCTTGATATTTGAGATGAAAATGCCAGTTATCCTAATTTGATCATTATGCATTGGATAAATGTATGGAATTATATATAAAAAAAAGAAAATTCCTTTCTTTTCCTTTTTGCTCCAAATTGACTTTAATGGGCATTTATCATCTTTGTGGCAAAGCATTAGAAATCCAATCCCTCTTCTTGTGTCTGTGTTCGACTTTCTTTCAAACCTCACCTGAATTCCTGCTGTCTTAGTTCTCAAGAAGGCAAAGGGAGGGCATCAGTGACAGTCCTAACAGTTGCAGTTTGGGATTGTACAAGTAACTTCCACTATATACCTTTGGCGAAGGTACTAAGAAAGCTAATACGACTAAAGAGAAATGCCAGTAGATGCCATGAAAGCATCTGTAAGATAATATAATTGTCTACTCTACATTTTTTAAGAGCGGTTTTAAAATCCCTTTAGCACTTTAATTCCCCCCCCCCACATTATACTGTGCACTGAACTTTTGTTGCCATAAAATTTCGGCAAGCCTGGAGATAACTCTGAGGGCTCACCAAGATGGAGATATTTAGTAATCAAAAAATATAGACACTCTGTCAACTATGTTTTCTGAAAGATCCGGTGAAAACAGATGCCTTTCCTCTAGAACAGAGGTTCTCAACACATGGGCCTTTGTGAGTTGCAAAATAGCCTGCAAATCAGATACTTACATTACGATTCATAGCAGCAACAAAATTACAGTTACGAAGTAGCAACAAAATAATTTTATGGTTGGAGATCACCACAACACGAGGATCTGTATCAAAGGGTGCCAGCGTTAGGAAGGTTGAGAACCACTGCTCTAGAACTGGTACACAGTTGTGTGAGGAGTCATAAGGAAAGCCAGGCGTGGAAGAACTTTTTGGAATCACAGCTCTGATTATGGGGGGTTTATATTCTAGACCTTTATATTGATCCTCCGGAACTCTGGTTCTCGTGACTCCGCCCACTGTATGATTCCATTGGCCATTTCCTCTCTGAGGAAGAAGACGCACCAGGGTCTGTGGAAGACACAGGGAGGCACCACACTACATCCTCCACCCCTCCCTCCTTACTTGCAGCATCCCACACTGGTTTGGGTATTAGGGAGTCCAACTGAAAATTCAATTTCTGACCTGGTTTTATCCAAGGTTAGCTAAACTCAAACAACCGGAAGTTGAGTAGAGCACCTGGAAGACTTGCTCATCTGCTATCCTTGACCTAGCATGACTAGAATTAAGGCATGCCCCTGGAGCCCTGGCCACAATCTTCGATAATTGAAAATGGAGACAAAAAACGTAAGAAGCTTGTAACTGTAGTGACATTATGGAATCAGGTCCCTAACCTGGACTTCACTCCTCCAGAGCTATTTCAGGTAAAATAACTTCTACATTTGTGTCATTCTAGTTGAGTGTAATAACTATTCACTTGCAGGTGTAATTCATAATGCACACAGCCCCTTGGGGTAGATTAGCTGAAAGTCAGTGACTGCAGTAGCAAAATGTATCACTTGAAAAAAAACTACCATCAGAGAAAAGTTTGAAAACTTAAGTACATTTTTTTTTAAGTTCCATGTGCAGTGGTCCAAGCAAACTAAGACCAACAATGTAAGTGGCAAATATTTGTTAAATAGGTATTATATTTCCTAAGATCAGCTAGGTATTTAACACACATCCTGTCACGTGTTCACTTGTTGCTCAGCCTAGTGTATCATCAGAACAGACTAAGGCTGCAGGGGAGGACAGGTTAACTCACTGTTCAAAGGTTTAGCTGTTAACTCTTAGGTCTTAGCAGTTAAGACTTAGTAGTATATGGGTCAGTCACTCAGGCTAATTGAGATCAGAACCCAAAGTCTGAGCAAATGTACAGTGAAAGGCAAAATAATGCAGATTTAATCAGAAACATCAAGAATTCGTTGTGATTTGTGTGAAACCATTTTGCAATTAAATTTTCAAGAAAACCAAACTAGAGCTAAAGAGATGGATTGGTGATTAAGAACACTGGCTACTCTTGCAGAGGACCTGAGTTTGGTGGTTCACAACCAGATGTCTTCTTCCGTCCTATTTGGGCACCAGGCACACATGGTGCACATACATACATGCCAGGCAAATACCAACACACACAACAAAAAAAGACGTAAGTCTAAAACAAGAAGAAAGTAAAAGAAAAAAATTGAAACCATGGAATAAGAAGGCTTTTAATGTATAAATAAGTAATTTAAATATAAAGATATATGCATGAACTCTCTATTATATTTGCAAGTTTCCTATAAGTCTAAAAGTCACAGTTGCTCAAGCTAAATTAGTTTTGCTCAGGCATAGTGCCATACACCTTTAATGCTAGCACTTGGGAACAGGCCAGTGGGTCTCTGTGAGTTCAAGGCCTGCCTGGTCTACATAACGAGCTCCAGGACAACCAGGGCAACATAGAGAGGAGCTACTCTGTCTCAAAAAAGTGGTTAATTTTATAGTTCTAAAAAAATTTAAATATAACTTTAAAATGTGTATATTAAAATTAAAACTGGGGAGGGATACTGAAGAGATGGCACAGAATAAAGAGCACTGGCTGCTCTTCCAGAGAGGCCAGGTTTAATTCCCAGCAACCACATGACAGATCACAACCATCTGTAACTTGAGTCCTAGGGATACAGCGCCCTCTTCTGACCTTCCCAGGCAGCCACCAGGCACACAAGTGGTGTACACAGACATACATGCACAAAAAAATACATACAAAATAATAGTAATAAAATAAATAAATAAATAAATAAATAAATAAATAAATAAATAAATAAATAAAATGTGTCTGTACAATGGCTTAGCAAGTAAAGGCACTTGTCACCCAAACCTGATGACCAGCATTCAGTCCCCAAAACTCGCATACAGGTGAAAAGAGAGAAACAGCTCCATAAAATTGTCATCTGAGCTCCACATGCACACCATGGCAAGTGTGTACACACACTAAATAAATAAATAAAAAGATTAAAAATTAAAACTACAGAAACTTTGCAAAGTTATGTTTTGCAAACCTGATAAAGGATACAAGAATACAGAAAATTTCATCATTGTCCAAATATACAAATTGGTAAAACCTCTGTATGAGGAAAATTGCCAATTCCTATCAGTGTTGGCATACAACTGAGCCAGAATTTGTACCTCTAAGAATTTATATCATGTAATAATATATGTGTAACTGTGTGGCTATAAGTGTATATACACATCAGACTATTCAATATATACTACTCTTAATAACAAAAGTCTGGGAGCATTGTTAAGAAATAGAGATTAATTAAAGATATACTAGATAGTTGTACCATCATATGACCATTTTATTGAAAAATATTCTTGTAAAATATACATACATATAATAGACAAATACATATTTCTTTTTTCTTTAAGATATGTGTTTTGCTGGGCGTTGGTGGCACACGCCTTTAATCCCAGAACTTGGGAGGCAGAGGCAGGCGGATCTCTGTGAGTTCCAGGCCAGCCTGGTCTCCAGAGCGAGTGCCAGGATAGCCTCCAAAGCCACAGAGAAACCCTGTCTGGAAAAAAAAAGATATGTGTTTCTAAGAAATTATAATGTAACTTTTTATCTGAGTGGCAGAATTTTAACTTATTTTCTTCCACTTGCCTCTATAGATGTTCCAATTTTTCTACAATGCTTATTTATTATAATAATGGGGAAGCATTAAAGGATTAAAGGAATCCAAGCAGTAACACGTGTTATTGCATGCATATAAATGTGCTTATCTATTTATAGCATGCATTCTTAGCATCACCTTTTTATTTATTTTTATTTAAATTAGAAACAAGCCTGCTTCACATGTCAATCCCAGCTCCCTCTCCCTTCCCTCTCCCCCAGCCCCACAGCAGTTCCCCCATACCCCCTGCTCCCGAGGGGGGGCCTCCATGGGGGATCCCCAAAGTCTGTCATATCATCCAGGGCAGGGCCTAGGCCCTCCCCAATGTGTCCAGGCTGAGAGACCATCCCTCCACATGGAATGGGCTCCCAAAGTCCATTTGTATGCCCGGGATAAATACTGATCTCCTACCCAAGGCCTCCTCACTGACACCCACGTTTAGGGGGTCTGGATCAGTCCCTGTTAGCATTATCATAAATTCCGTATTTCATCTTATAAGACAGAATAGATGTTTTTCCTTTACCCTGTTTTGACCCCTGTGTTAAAAAACTCAATTCTGCAGCCACTAGTAGTGTGACATTCTGGCCTTAAGTCAGTAAGTGAGGACAACATCCCACTTAACAGAAAAGAAGGAGGAAAAAGACCATATTGATAGTGAGTAGCATGAAATACTGCATTTATCCTGCAAGCACCACATCTCCAGGGCTATCCATTACAGGAAGCAGAGGCTACTTTTGTTTCATCAACTTTTCTTTATTCCCCAGAAGTGTGTTATCTGTATATACACAATGATCACTGCTTAAGTAAGCCAGGAAATTGGGGCAGGAAAACATGGTGAATGTTTAAAGACTTGGATCTTATCTAAATAACCATATATCATCAGCAAGCACTCAGAAGCAGAGCTCACCATAGACATGACATCTGTGGTGTACACGTTTACAGCTCTAGAGCTGTGTGGCCTTGAGCAGCCAGTGTATATGAGAAAATGTCCTGAAGTGTCAACTTCCGAGACAGTCCTAGCTACAGTGGGAAGAAAAGGCTTTGTATTTGTGATTGTGATGATCCCCTTAAACATACTTCCATTACACTGGGGACTGGAGAGAAGGCTCAGTGGTTACGATCCTGGCTGCTCTTCCAGAGGACCCAGATTCAAGTTCCAGCACCCACATGGCTTACAATGGTTTATAAGGCTAGTTCCCAGGGTATCCTATGGCCTGTACTGGCCTTTTCAGACACTGCACACATGTGATTCACAGACATATTTGAAGGCAAAACACCCAGATACAGAAAAAAAAAACTTTTTTTTAATTTAATCCTCTATTACACAGACCTTGGGAGTGTCCCCAAATCCATTATAAGGAATCAAAAATGCCTTTACCCTATATGTCAATGGCTTATGAAATTCTACTTAAGAGTAAGAGTGAGGAACAAAGATTTCCAAGTGCTTTTGTCTCAACTTGCAGTGTTCGTTATTTTATTTCCTATTGTAGCCTATAAGAAACATATGTGTAATATGAACAAATACATATTTACATATTTTATATTACTAAAAGTTTTATGAAGCAATACATATACGAACTATGGTACATGTTGGCATAATCTATCCTATAACATTATGTTCTAATCTGTTCTTGCTACCTAAAATTCTACCCCAAATCACACTTAAATTATTCTGGCAATCTAGCATGACAAAGACTTCTGGCACCTGCATGAGTTCCTGTGGTGTTAGTAATGGACTACACTGACCCACACAAGTTCCTTGATACCCCACATACAGTTTTTGTTTTGCTTTGCTCCCACTGGGTTCTTGAAAGAGATGAAAAGCTTGAGAAACTATGAGGCATTGTGGAAGTGCTCAGAATCATGAATTTTCAAAATCAAATATGGCTCCCATAGTAACTGAAGTCACATCTAAGGACCTCACTAAAGCTTTTGACTCTTCCTCACTCTGCTTTCTTACATTCTAACAGAGTTGGAGAAGCTCAAAAGAGTTACCATAGGAAGAACTGTTGAAGAGTTCAATATTGAAGAAGGCGTAGTCTCCACTGGTCATGCCATGTCTGTGCACCGCCAACATGATGCTCCGAATAGTGTCACCACTGGCACACATGATAACCACTGGGGAGAGAAACAATGTGTGAGTCACCCAAACACATCAAGCTGATAGCCAGCCCAAACAGACAGGTGACAACAGATGCAGAATGGGCAATTTATATAGTCTTGAATATCTCCTCATAAACTACCCAATTCAGGGTCACCATTTATCCACAGGAGGTACGTTCCCAGACCCCAGAGCATTACCAGAAGTTGGGTAGAAAAACATACCATGTTTTTTTTTTCCTAAACATACATACCTATGATAAAACTTAACTTCTAAGTTAGACACTGTGACAGATTAACACTAGTAACAAATAATAAAACAGAACGATTATAACAATACACTACAACACAGGTAACTTAAAACTTATGAATTGTTTGCTTGCAGAATTTTTCACTCAAAATTTTCAAATCACGAGACAGCAGTGACATTTGACGTAAGGTCTGTAGCTAGCTAGCAGAGTATGTTTTCTTTAAAGCTATTGTTTTTCAAAACTACTACTGCAGTTATTTATGTAAACACCCTTGTTCTTAAATGTTTTGAGAAAGCTGGGGCTGTGACTCCAGTATGTGGAGTCCTTGCCTAGAGTGCCCACAGCTATGGGTTTGATCCTCAGCTCCACATAAAACTGGGTACAGTGGTGTACACTTGCAGTCTCAACACTGCACTGTGTGGGTCATCCTTGAAATCTGAGGCCACAGTGTGCTAAGTGAGACTTTGTCTCAAAAAAGGAAATGTGTTTAGTGATATAGAAGCATGATCCTGTAAATTATTCTCAAATGTTTCATGACATAATCTTGGTATTGTCTTTGTAATTTTATATGTATGTATGTCTAAATAAACACATATCAATAAAGTTCATATCATAGTGGTTCAAGCCTGTAATCGGAGAACTTTGAAGACAGAGGTAGAAGAATCATGAGTTCAAGGCTACCATGGTCTATATAATGAGACCTTGTCTGAAAAACAAATAGATCTAGATAGACAATGGGTGGATGGGTAGATGGATGTTTTATTGATTCCTAATACATGCCTATGTATGTACATACATACATAGGAAATCAGAAGAGACAGAGGAAAGAAAAAGGAGGTATGTAAGATGTTAAGACAGATTGAACAAAGAATTAACAACTGATGAAATTTGAGTGAAGGCTATATGGCAGGAAGAACTGGGAACGGTGATTTGTGCTTGTAATTACAGTACATGGGAGACTGAGGCAGGAGGATTGCCATGAGTTTCATGGCTACATAGTGAACTCTAGGCCACCTGAGTTGCAGTGTGAGACCCTGCCTCAAAAACAAAGCAAATGAAAAAAGACAGGAGAATGGCGACTGCTCCTCATTCTTAATAACACAGTAAACACATTGTCTGGGGAAAGCAGAGTGGATGGGTTCAGAAAGAACATTCTCCGGCAAATCCACCATGGGTATACACCTTCTTCTGTGTTCATTTACAGACACTACTCTGAAGGAGGTCCAACATACAGAGGTAATAGATACTAAGATCTAAGCACACACACACACACACACACACACACACACACACACACACACACACACACACACACACATTTTCCACAGTCTTTCAGGCTAGAGTGAAGTGGTGACTTGGCCACTGTCCAGTCAATCTGCTAGTTCTTGGCTCACAGGCCCCATGACCAGGAGAGCTGTATTTGCCTTTTACACAGCATTCGAGGAGACCCACAGAAGCCTAGGTGCTGTAAACTGCCTTATCAGGATACACACCAGCCCTCTGAGATGTGTGTGTTCCTTGTAAAAGTATGGGTGCTAAAAGACATAAAACAAACTGTAGGCTGTGCCTGAACAGCCTTGGCATTCTGTGTTGAGGCCTGGGTTCGTGCTGATACACCATTCACTATACACATTAGCTCGCAATGTCAGGCTATGACCAACATTTTTTATTACAGAAAGGCTTCATGCACAGGGTAACAGCACTTTAGAAAACATGGTTTTGAGACAATGCAAAACTCCTGAAGCCCATAACAGTGAGAGTAGGTGTTGTTTCCTTTGGAAATATAATTATACATTTGGGATTTTAGGAAAATCCCAAGATGTCTCAATAAAGAAGCTCTCAAAGAAACTCTTAATTACTAACTTGGGCCCTCATTTTTAGATCAAGCCCCTTCAATGGGAAAAATCACAGGCAGGGTATCTCGTAAAACAGCCAACAAGAGGCTAAGGCTGAGCAAGTTCGAAGAGCATGGATTCCAAGAGTGGGCATCTCCAGAGGGACCCAGGAAGCTCTGATTGGCTGTCTATTAAGGAGCCCTTATCATTATCAACTTGCACCATGTGTTTAGAGTTCAGTGTCTCTTAACAGCCACATGTAGAAATTGACTCTATTGGCACATTGGGCACATAGCCTACATGATGTTTGCAAATAGACTGTCAGAACTATGGGTTGCTTAAGTTCCATGGATGTGAGGGAACAGAATGGCCATGAGTACACTTGTGTCAATATCTCCTATATCTAGGCATGCTAACTGGGGAGCCAAATTATAAGCAGGGGGATTCTACAGAGGAGGACATATGAGTCAGAGAAGCCAGTGGGGTGATTCAAGCATCCAAAGGCACCAGGTTTTGATGCTAAGCATCCATTTGAGAGCTATACCTTCCCTAGAACAGACTGTACCCTGAAGGCAAAGGACTAGCATCCCAAAGTCCTGGACCACCTGGCTTTCATGGTGCATCTGTATTTTATGCTCCTGCTCTGCCTCTTTATCTTCACTCTCCCCCTATTGCTGCCACTGCTTCCGATAAATTTTTCCCATGTGTGGCTGAGCAAGAGTGTCAGAGAGTAACATTCGTCTACCTGCTTAGGCTTTGGTTCTTTTCAGTCTTGCCTATTTTGTGTCAAGTATATGTGGTTTACTCCCAAAAGGAAATCCTCTTATCCAAGGTCGGGGTGCAAGGCATTGTTTCTCTCAGATGATATAAACCCATAGCACACATCGTCATCTAGTTTCAGCTCAAGTAGAAGCAAAAATTTAACACCACCAACAAAGCCCCCAGAATAAAGAAGCTGGCATTTTATGGTGTCCTCCATCTTTTAGGGCTGTCTCATTCATGCTTAACTCAACTGTGGCTACTTTTAGCAGACTTTCTTTTATACCGTTTATCAAAGGCTTGAAATGTTTTCCCTGAGATAGTTTTCTTTTCTCACTCACATTCCATTGTTTTATACAGTAACCAAATTACATAGTTAATAAGCACAAGTGGCATAAGCAGGTTCAGTACAAGTCTTAAGAAAAATGTGGGGGCTGGAGAGATGGCTCAGAGGTTAAGAGGTTAAGACTGCTTTACAAGAGGTCCTAAGTTAAATTCCCAGCAACCACATAATGTCTCACAACTATCTGTAATGAGATCTGGTGCCCTCTTCTGGCCTGCAGGCATACATATAAATAAACAAATCTTTAAAAAAAAAAAATGTGGGTGAGCTCTCAGCTTGCTCCTTCCACTATATGCCTGCTTCCTGCTGCCATGCTTCCCTGCCATTTGGAGCTCTCTGGAGCTGTGAGCTCAAAGTAAACTCTTTCTTTTCTAAAAAAAAAAAAAAGAAGAAGAAGAAAAAAGAAAAATGTGGAAATGTATAGAAGTGTGTGTCACACTCAGGAAAACATACTAGCTCTCTGGACCTCCCAACAATAGGTAAGATTTACAGAGGAACAGGGTCTGCCAATCCTCCTGCACAAGTGGGTATCAAGGCAGACAGCTTTTCTTGTTTCAATGTATATCTCAATACATAAATATTAATTGATCTTTTTGTTTGTTTTAGGTAGGGTCTTTCTGTGTGACCCTGTCCTGTCCTAGAACTCACCATATAGAACATGCTGGCCTCAAAATCACAGAAATCTACCTGCCTCTGACTTCCAAGTGCTGGGATTAAAGGCACGTGCCACCAAGCCAGGCTTTAATTCATAAATATTTATTTGAGATCAAAATATTAAAGTTAAGAAAGAAAGGCTAATGACATGATGCTAAGTGCTTCTTAGTAGCCTTTTTTTTTAACCTACCCCCACTTTAACTTGTGATATTAGATGTCATCCTTTCCCTTCTGGATGCCACACTGTCCCCCATAAATGGTTTCTCATTACTGCAGCCTGTTCTTGTAATCAAAGAGGTTAGTGCACAGGAGTGGCTTCAAATGTTAATTAAGAAAGATAAACACATTCCAAATGGTACCCACACATGCATTAGGGGAATCTCCTTTCCCCAGCCTTGGGTTTCCATTCAGACAACTGCAATGGGTTAGCATCTCCTGCCTCTCAAGAGGCTTTCATTTGTCCTCTCACTAGTCCCAGCAAGAGGGAAAGTAGTGAGTTTCCTTACTGGTCAGTCTGAAATACCAGTCAAGGCTTGGGCTCTTTCTTCTTCTTTGAGATACCTCCACATGCACAGAACACACTTTGTAGGCTACCGTTGACAAGTGGACTTTCAGGTAAGTACACTTTCTGTGGTTTGTGGCTGTTCCTAACTACAGCTGATGGTGAGAGAACCCTTTGACAGCATTTTTAAATGCATGCTCTCCAACTAGTTTAAAGGAACAATAAAAAGAGCATTTCCCACATTCTCCACCTGACTTTTTTTTTTTTTTGGTTTGTTTTTTGTTTTGGTTTGGTTAGGTTTTTCAAGAAAGGGTTTCTCTGTGTAGCTTTGGAGCTCCTGGAACTCACAGAGATCCACCCGAGTCTGCCTCCAAAGTGCTGGGATTAAAAGCGTGCACTACCACCTCCCAGCTCTCCACCTGACTCTTATACTCATGTGCCAAGTAGACCTATACTTAGACACGGAAGAAAGAAGCTATTGCATGGAGTATGCCATATGCTGCATACTGAAAATGTGATCATAGAAATAAGAAAATGCAATAGTAGGGGCTGGAGAGTTGGTTAAGAGCACTTACTGTTGCAAAGTACCCAGGCGTGATTCCCAGCACCCACATGGAGGCTCATCACCTCCTCCAGCACCAAGGCACACATGTGATGTACAACATACATGCAGGCAAAACATTCATGTACATGAAATAATAAAAATAAATCTAAAAATATTTAAATGTGATAGTAATTTTGAAGAGCAGCCAAAAGAAATCCCCGCCAAAAAAAAAGACATTTTTTTTTTGTTAAGTGGGCAAAAAGTAGGAGACAAGAAACATAGAGAATCAGTCAAATGGTCTATCATCGAGTTAAAAATACATAGTAAAAATGAAGGGAATAAAATAATCAAAGAAATAATTTAAGAAATTTTCTTAGAATTAAAAGACATGAGTTTCTGGGGGAAGGGGCCTACCAAGACACAAGGCAAAATACTGACAGCAATATTCATGGTGGTGAAGTGCTAGAGAGAACAAAAAGAAAATTCCCAAGTTTTGGGGGTGGGGTAGGAATTATAAACACTAAATCCAGAATCTAAATCAATTCAAACTAACATTGACTTGAGAATCTAGAAGACAATGGAGTCATGCTATCAAATTTTGAGGAAAATCACATATAGCATGGGATTCTGTGCAGAATTTTACAGTTTTGTATAAGGACAAAAGGAGTAAATTTTCAGTTATGAAACATTTCAAAGTGTATCTGTAATCCACCCTTTGTAAAGCTCCTGGAGGATGTGGTCCACCAAAACAAGAGCATCAGTCAGGAAAGGGATGCACAAAGGGAACAGGCTCAAAATTATAGGTGATGGAAGTCTTTGGAAAACACTAAGTAAAAAACTCAGGATGATAATAATACAGAATGCCAGGAAAATGACTAAGCTGAAACAACTCAGGAGTTGTTTACAGAGAATTTACAGATGATTTTAGCCATCAGTCCATAAGTGACTACACAAACAAAAGGCTTTCTTTTTAATAACCCCAACTGGGTCAACTGTGAGCAGCATTTAGAAGATAATATGAATAAATACCAATGCTGTCTACAGAGCTAAGCAAAAAAAATGCTGACGTGACCATATGAGAGGAATGAATATGAGAGGAAACACTTGTATATGTAGTTAGCAGATAGCAAATACTAGTGGAGAACTCAGCCACTTTCCACTGGCATTCCAACAGCTAAAACCTAAAACTGAAAGAAAAAAATCAAATGTAGCAATATTAGTTGGAGTTCTAACGGCAAATTGCTATGGAACATTGACAGCAGTCAGAAAAGATGCCTCTGGTAAGTCCAAAACAGGGAGTAAGTGGCCAGAGACTTTTTCAAGATATGACATGTCTTTCTCTGGATTTACATAGATATATACCTAACATGGATAAAAACAAAAATCTAATTTCTTTCTAAAGCAGGTTTTTCTGTTTCTACACTACAGAGCAAGGGATGTGGTGTAGATCATTTCTAGTTCTGCATCTTAGGAACACATAAACAAAACAACTATGATCTTTCACTGCTTGAAAAATGTATTTCTCTCTGTCTTTTTATAGTAAATGTATCATTTCAACTGACATATCAAGGTCAGTAGTCAGCTATACAAATGAATCCAGTAATAAGTAAAAAAGCATTTGTCTGTTGTTTGTTTGTTTGTACTGTGGGACAGCAAGGCACATTCTATAGCCCATGCTGACCTTGAACTCACAATTCTTTTGATTCAGTTTCCTGAATGCGAGGATTACTGACTTGTACCACCACACCCATCAAAGATCTCCTGGTGGGATGAGTGGGGGGGGTTGTGTTTCTGCCACAGACAAATGTCTGCCACCAGACATCTATTTGCTAAAGTGTTTTTAGAATAGCCTTAGTACCTGAAACAGACAAATCCTGAGTGTAAATGGCTAGCAAGACTTAGCCACCTGCCTAAGGTGTCATCACGTCCAATTTCTGTTGGATTTCTGGGAAAAAAAAAATAATAGCGTCTCCTTTACATGCAAATTTTTTCTGGAATTAAACACAGAAACTTTATGAAAAGACTTGGATATTCTGATTTTACCATCTAAGTGTTCTCTACCACCACCACCCCATGTATATAAAAAATAGGTCGCTATCTTGTGATAAACACCATAGCCAAACAGCCCCTAGAGAAATCTCATCTACTTTTCCCTAGTTCTCAAGGCTGTCTGAAGCTAGGCTTGGTAAACTCTCTATTGCCCTCATGTCTGGGAGTTGAGATTGACTGTGTCATCACTTTAGCCACTAATATAAATGCATGCTGTAAGATCACCGGTCTGTTTTTTTTTTTTTTTCTAAATCACACATGCTCAGGCATATGTATTTTAATTACATTAGACTTTTTAAAGTTTTCAACTATTGACTTAGATGATAAACCCTAGAAGATAAGAATTATTTGGATTGGGGGGTGTGTTTGGTTGGTTGGTTTTTAGGTTTCCTTTCTAAAGGGCATCATGTAACCACAAGAAAATTTAATAATATTATTACTGGGGTGGCCACAGGTCACTTTTTGACAGTAAAGATATCCAGATATCCACAATTTGATTTCAAAGTTGAAATTTTTTTTCAAAAAAAAATTTCAAAAGAGGAGGTGGGAAGGGCTCATAAGGATAGAAGATGCACTGTGGTGGAATGCAGGTACATTTTTACATTTGGAGAAATACAATCCAGACCCCAGATCATCAATTGGAACAACCTGGATTCTCACCCAGCTCTCTGTTCCACAGAAGAAACACGTTCCAGATTCAGTGCCTTGCAAGGCAGAGAAGCTGCATCCTGGGGTGTGTGCTTCTCAACCTAGAGTGCTTCCCAGGACATGGCTTCCCTGTCTAGGTGATTATTATCATATATAAAACAACACCCACTACAATGAAGCCACAAGTTTACTGCATGGATCTGGCATGGTTTCAGGGCATTCTGGTGGCTTTGCTCGTTAAACTCTGCCAGCATCCCCAAGATGTGGCTGTTGCAGAAGCCGGCTTTACCTGCCTGAAGAGCATGGGGTACAGTTTAACAGCCCAGGATCCTGCCAGCTAGCATGTGGCTGAGCCACAAACTCCACTGAAAGCATACACTAAACCCCGTGACGCCCCCTCCGAAGTAAAGGTTCAAATCTACAGGAAACACCCTGAGAACTTACACTTTCTCTACAAAGAGTAGGAAATTGAGAGGAGGTCAGCCTGGAAAAGAAACTATTTTTATTTGTATTTTGGAAAATCTGCCATATCACTCACTGTTAGAGACAGATTTTAGAGAAAGAATAGTACGATTATAACCTTATCACCTATAAGATACACACACCGGTCTAGCAAACATTCACCATTAAAATGGACGGTAAATAAAAGCAAAGAGATCTGGGTATACCTCCAAACGTGGTGTATTTAAAAATAATAGCATGGGCCGCATGCAAGCTGGAGTCCTTTTAAACCAGGCCGCACCAATCCCTGGGCCCTCTACCACACTCTGACCCTCCCAGCACCAGGGCTCCGGAGCACAGTGCACAGGGCCACACAGCAGGACAGACAGATCTGCCAGGCCTCTCATCCCAGGCCACTGTGCCAAGGTCAATGTCTCACTGGGTTCAACAAGGCAATGATAAGGCTTGCAAACCTCTGATCTAGCCAGGAGGGGTCACACCCCATCTCCAGCCTGTCCTAGGAAGTCTACAGGTTTTAGCTCCATCTTGGGGAGCCCAGAGCTGAAGGAGTTACCAGGACCACAAGAGGCTGCAGTAGCCTGATGACTGAGAGTGGGAGAAAAGTAGATGTGGGTTTCTCACCCAGCAGGGGCAATCTGCCACATAGGGCAGAACTTTCCTTTCACTTAACCAGTGCCCTGCTTCAGCACCTAACAATGATTCTGCACAGACAGCCTGGAGTTCTTATGGTCAGACTTGTCCTGTCCACACCGTCTACAACACCTCTTGGCTCTACAGGGCATGCTCTTTCAGTTCAGAGTGGCCAAGTTGGAGAGAGAGGCCGCGGTGATACCACTCTGGAAGCTTGCTCTGCCCACCTCACCTGTTCTGCATCTCCATGCTTCATGCTACTCTGGCCCGAAACAGGCAGGCCCCAGACGTTCAAGTTGAAGACAAGTCGGGTGCCTAGCTGGCTCCGGTCTCCCTAGGTCTCAACCGAACAGCACCCCGGGGCGTCGGAAGCTTTGCAAGGAGGGGGGAAAGGGGGAATACCACGGACATTCTGGGCGCCTGCGCACCAAGGGAAAGCAGAGGCGGGATTCCCGGAATGTTGTGAACCCCAGTCGGGACACCCCGACTCCTTGCCCTCTGCGGGGATTCCGACTCCTTCAGCTGTCTTCACGACAGAAACGTGGCAGCTGTGGGAGTGGGGGGAGGTTCACACGCTCCCTCTAACCAAGGTCACAACACCCAGTACTGAGCTCTCTGTCTAGTTTGGCTATTGTCTCAAGCCCTCAGCTACTCGGGGAGAAAAGCCCGGGAAGGGGACCAGTGGGAAGGAGGCTCCACGCAGGATCGTCCCGCACGCGCTCCGGCCAAGCTTAGCTCTGCGCTCTTTCAGAGTCTGCGAAGCCCAACGCACCCGGGGGAAGTGAGTGTCGCCTGAGTCCAGACACCGCGACGCACTTCGGTGGAAACCACAGAAGCTTGTTTATATGAGACTAGAGGGAGCATGGGAGAGTAACACAAAGAGCCTTTAAAAGAGACTTAGGGTCTGTGAAAAGAGCAGCCAGGGTAGCCGGGAGACCCCCAGGTAGTCAAGAAGCTGCGCTCTGCTGCTGGATGTCACCCTATCAGGGGGGAGCTCGACGGCAATGGACAGAGTAAGTTCCTGGACCGCTAGGGACCCCAGAGCTGTCGGATAGGGAAAATTCTTGGTGTTTGGCAACAACTGACATACTTGGGGACCTCAGAGGTTCCCTCGAATGGCCAGCCACTTCCCCCAGGACTCCCTAGGCACACCCCTTGCACAGCGATGGGCTACCATCAACCCGCCCCTAGGTCAGGCAGCTCACACCTGAGCAAGTCCCTGCGCGCACCCTCTTGGGATGTTCGGGTTTCGGGAGAGGGTGAGATCTGCAAAAGGCTGAGGTGATGGGACTTGTGGGGAGCCACCGAGAACCTCTGGGTGGGAGCCAAGCGTCCAGATCGCGCCCTTACTCACCTCGCTCACTGCTCTGGATGTAGTGCACGATGTCGTCCAGGTCCAACTCTTTGGTCTCGTCGAAATTGTAGGCAGAAGTGTGCAAACCCTCCTCCTGAAAAACCTCGTGGACCCCCTCGAGGGTGAAGTAGCAATTTCTCTCGAGTTTGTCGTCGCTGTAGACCAGGGCAGCGCGGCTCCAGTGGTGGTGGCGGAACAGGGCGAGCATCATCTCGCCCATCTTGGCGTAGGCAGGAGCTACGCGTGTGAGGTGAGAATATTCCGTGTCCTTGTGCTGGAAGCCGGCGGCCAGCGCTCCTGCAGACAGCATCGGCAGGTCCCAGTGCGACGCCAGCCGGGCCACCGGCGCTGCGGCGTACTCGCACACCGGCCCAAGGATAAGATCCGGCTTGGCGCCGCGCGCCGCCGCCACGCGGTCCACCAGGCTGAAGAGCGCACGGTTGCCGCAGTCCGAGTCTTCGTAAGCCACCTGGAAGCGAGTGCCCGGAGGCAGTAGCCTCCTCCCGGTGCCGTTGCCCTCCACACTACGCAAAGCGTACTCGATGGCCGGCTTCACCCGGGCCAGCGAGAACAAGTACGAATCGTCCTGGGGCAACAGCACAAGCACTTCGATCTTTTGAGCCGCCAGCGCCTCTCTCTGCCGGCGCCCGCTGCCTGGCCCGGTGTCCCTACCTCCACCACTCGCGCCGCCAGCCAGTAGCGCCCGGGCCAGCAGCACGCACGCCGAGAAAATAAGCAGCAGCAGGGACCGCATCGTGTTGCCAGCAAGCCCTAGCCTTGGCCGCGGCTCGCCCTCTGCCCCCCGCCCACCCTGCCTCTTTCCTCTGTCCCTGCGCCCTCTTGGGCACTCCGAGTAAACAGAATACCCCCTTGAGTAACGCGCCAAAAGAGAGAGGAAGACTCCTCTGCAGTGTCCCTAGGTTTTCAAAAGAAAAAAATAAAAGCAAAGATAAAAAGAAAAGTTCACCGAATGTAAACCTGTGCGTCTGTAATATACGTATAGACTTATTATAAATATATATATTCTCCCTCCCTTTGCACATAGGCTATTTGGCTCAGAGGTGGCTTCTTATTTGGGCGTTGCTAAGGTTGCATTTGAAGGCGTTATTTGTAAAGAAAAAAAAAAGTTAGACTTGTCCAGGTGCTTGTAATTGATGGTGCACCTCCTTCGCGTTTGATCCCATTGATTCGCGCGGGTTCCTGGATCCATAGCCGGCGTTTAAATAGCGTGGCAGCGGCGGAGCGCGTTACCACACATGGCGCGCCGAGGCCGGGCTTGTCTCTGCAGCGGGTGGGGTGGGTGGGGTGGGGAAGGGTGGGGGCTGGGCTGGGGGAGCCTCTCATTAACATTCTTACATCAGGGCTCCTCCCCGCACCCCTGGCCTACTCGCTGTTGCCGGGTCCCTAAGCCCCACTCCTTGCCGGTGCTCAGCTTTGGCCCAAAGCCGCAGCCGCCCACGTCTACACCCGCGGGAGCCCTCGCAGCGCAGCGCGACTCTAAGGTCCCCGCCTCTCGTTGGCTCTGCTCACTCTAGCCCCCGCTTTAAAAAAAAAAAAAAAAAAAAAATGTATGTAAGTTTGAAAGGAAAGAAATGCGCGCGCACACATGCACAAACACACACGCATACACACAATCTGCAAAAGGGGGCGAGGTGTCTCCAAATTGGTGGCTTCGGTGCAAAATTCCACAGGTCTCACTTGCTCTCACCTCTTTTCTTGCTCCGGCCTGGTTCTGTCTGGATGCGCCCAGTTCTGTCCCGCACCTGACCTTACAGGTCCCCGGAGCAAGGTCGGGGAACAAGGAACAAGGTCCCAGTGCAGGAAGAAGATTCATTTGCGGACCTAGTATGCCCATCTGGCCGGGGCGGTTTCCGCACCCGTCCTTCCCCCACTAGGCGTGGGTCCCCCTCTCCGGGCTGCTGGGACACATAGCGGCCTCAGCCGTCGCCGTGTCTCAGGGCACAGACCCCTCCGCAGGGTCACCAAGACCAGAAAAGCGAAACTTGTTGCTTCCGAAGATTCCACTCCAGGAAATGCCACGGAATTTGAAAAGCATCCCTCCCCCCCGCAAAGGTTCTGTTTGCTAAACCCGGTAACTAAAAGGGACTGTGGTTCTCCCCCACGCCCACTCCCCACCTTCAAAAAAATCTTCTCCAGAGAATCCCTAAGTACCGAACAGCAGTCTGCTCCAACCCCAGTGCTGGGAGATCCAGCCGCTTCTCTTTCCAGGATGCCAGAGATTCTGGGATGCCCAAAAAGGTTCTGCCTGGGAGACCCAATCTTCCCACTGGTCACAACTACCACAGCGATGCCGACGGAGTGGAAACGCTTGTGGGGATGTCCCAGACCAGAGGCGCGCCGCGCAGGACCCACGGCGCAGCTGCGCAGGTCCAAAAGGACCTGCACCCTCTTTTCGTGGTAACGCAGCAAAGACATTTGAGGTGGGAACAGGCTGTATTGCACGATGTAGTTCTAAAACTAAAGTCCCGCAAATTAAAGTTAAGTTTAAAATGTTTTAAAAATGTTCTTTCATTTAGCAGGATGTCGGTGTGTGCATGAATTCTATTAGTCTAAAACGTACGCCCTCTTTCGGCAGAAACTTGCACGCGATTTCTCACTGGCGCTGCTCTTTTTTTTTTTTTTTATTCCGAGACCTCTCTAAAGTGTCTTTGCTCTCATCTGTGGCTATGAAATGGCAGATTAAGGTGCCCGGGGACATAGCAACTCCAGTCATCAGCATTCTCTCCATCGCTTTTTCTAGCAGTGAAAATGTAATTCAGGGTAGCTTTTCATTCCCGGAGCCATTTAGATTTTAGTTCTGCATTGTGGTCCCTAAACCTTCGCTGTAAGTAGGAGTTTCTAAATCCTGGGTGAGCTTTTGTTTATTTAATTAGAGCTGCTAACCAGTACTAAAAGAGGCTTCCATATAAAATTTAATTCTGAAGAGTTATCCACACACATTGGAAGCTGACATTTAACTCTTCACAGCAATTAAATCCTTCCTGAACTCTTGGGAGCGCAAACATTTGTTTATAGGCTCATAGCTATTTAAGAAAAAAAAAAAAAAAGACAACAGCTAAATCCTGGATTCCAAGGGTCTTAGTGGATTTCAACTGGTTGCCAGGAGACATGAAGGACGGAGGTTTCCTGTTACCACCCGGTATGCCCTGTGTCTGGGGAACACAGGCCAACAGTGATACGATTCTGCAGTGTACTGTGCGGGCTCACTAGAAGAGTGTGAGATTTCAGTGGCACCCAGTATGAGTGCCTCTCGAATCTCAGGCCTTGCCCTTGGGTCAACAGCAGGGCAGTGCAACTACGTTATGGCTGGGACCATATCCTCCCTGTGGCCTTTAGGTAGGAGCTCTCAGTTTTCCAGTTTGTTGCTAAAGAGCACAGGCAAGAGGAAGCTGTGGATCTACCCAGTAACAGAGGAGAGGGGAGGCACAATGTTGCTACCCTTGTATTCAACACATCCTTTCAGATTCCAAATGAACAGAAGCCGGGATTTAAAAAAAAAAAATCAAATGCAAACAAGCACAAGATTATAAACAGTAATACGAGCCAAAGGGTTTGAGTGTAAGGAGGGTTTGTTTGCTTTTAGGCAACCAGTTGGAACTATCATGTGTGACTATCATGTAGTTCTGCCATCTTAGGCTGGAAAAGACATCACTGCTTCTGTAGTTGAAGAACCGTAGCCCAAAGATTGTACGTGTTATGTTTAAATACCTCTTTGTCCCCTGAGAATATTTTTTTTATTGGGTAAGGTCACCTGTAATACTATGTAAAACAGGGTTGGTAACCAAGCTGGTTCCCACTGTAAGTGATATTCTTTGTATCACACTTATAGCTGGACCTGGTGACACAGGCCTGAAAGCCCAGCTCCTTGGGAGAATATCAAATTCAAAGGCTGCCGGGCTATAGAGTAATTCAAGGCCAACCTGGGCAATTTAATGTTGTAAGGTCCTGTCACCAAATAATAGGAGAAAGAAAGAAAGAGAGAGAGAAAGAAAGCTGGAGATAGGGCTCAATGGACTATTTGCCTAAGTAACACACACACACACACACTCATGCACACAGTCACACAGTCACACAGTCACAGACTCACATACACACACATACTCACAGACACACACACACACATAGACATACACATAACATCTTATGTAAAAATAAATTTTCAGGGTTTCCAGAACAGTAAAACTGAAAATAATAATACCACCTGATAATATAACTTTTATAATATTTTAATCATAAATATTAGCAAAGCAAGAGAGAGAGGGGGGGGAAGGGAACAGAAATAGCCTTGAACTCGGGATTTAAATATTGTTCCTTTCAGGGGAGGGGGCAAGTTTTTCACATTCAGAATTCAATTATCAACTTCAATTGTCAAAGAAAACAAAGGAATAGGATTAGCCAGTTGAAATCCTAAACACATTAGTGTTAAATGTGATGTTAAAAACTCAAAAGACTTTTATAGAATTTAGAAATGTTTTTGTCAATATCTGAGAGACATTTTGTTTCTAGCTCTGTGGAGTGAAGTTTGTATCCAGATGTTTCTCAGCTATCACCAAGAAAGACTACCATGTGGAAAAGTTACCATGATTCTTAATGTAGAAAAACAAACAAACAAACAAACTGGGGCTTTTTCTCTATAATCATCCTGCCTCAGAACCCCGAATAAAACCTGTAAAGTGAGGGTCCTTACAGATTTTCAAAGATCCTTCCTTCTTGTTCAGCCAATTCTGAAGTCACACTAAAGAATGCCACAGTGAAGCCTTAACCCACAAGAACATACTTTCTGGAGACAGAATTGTTGAAAACACACTTCCCCCTAGAGGCAGAAAAGATGAAAGAACAAGACACATAATCCATGAACCTTTCTGTAGTTAAATGAGCACTGAGATTTTCGTGTTTTTTTGTTTGTTTGTTTGTTTGTTTTTAAACAAATAGTTGATGTTTTAGAGGAAGCTATTCAAGAAGTAAGAGAGAAATAAGTGGACACAAAAAAACCTTAAAGTAAAAATTTGCCTCTGGGTTTTGGCTCTCCTTAGGGGACTCTATTAATTGACCCCTTTCTTCTAGTATACAAATCTGTGATTTTTTTTTGCCAGTATTACAAATAATAGTAAATATGTATTTTTATTTAAATTTATGACTCAATTTAATTAAAAGCTATAGTTAAATGTGGCTTCCATGGATTCTCTTGAAAGTGCAGAGCTTTCCATCTATTACAATACTGTTTTCATTTTTCTGAAGATGTTCTGAGACACAATGACAGTAGAAAGATTTCTGAAACCCGATTATCCCCATCTGTGACTTGGTCTGAGTACTGACATAAAAAATGCAAACAATATAGTGTTGTTAATTTATAGACAACTAGTCTAATGTAGTAAAAACAAATATATGGGCCAGAGAGATGTATATAAAAGTGCTTGCTCCAAGCCTAATGACCTGAGTTCAGTCCCCTCAGACACATATAGTGGAAGGAGACAATGATCTCTCATAAGTAGCCTTGTGATCCCACGCATGTTCCATGGCACATAACACCCACACAAAAAATGTAAATGCAAAAAATTGAAATGTATATGTGCTTTAAATTCATACATAGCAATACTGATTATATCTGGTTAGAGTTTTGGTTTTTGGTTTGTTTTGGTTTGGGTTTTCTTAAGCTGTATACTGTGTTCTCTGAAAAAAAAACCCTGAAATGTGCACAAATATATAAAATGAAATTTTAGGCACATGCATAGCCTCCTCCAGAGTTTTGCTATCTGATGAACAACTTCTCCTTAAGCCTTTGGAGTTGTCCCTAGTCCTCAGAGATGTTTGCTCTTTCATCTGAGATCCAAAACATTCCTTGGGTCTATGATCACACTAAGTTGCATTGATATCTATCTATCTATCTATCTATCTATCTACCTATTCAGGTGTGGATTCAATCTCCAGTGTAGTTAGTGTACTATGGGAAGAACATGCCCTTAGAAACCTCACAAACATATCTGTACCTTGTCATCCAACAAATTAAACCTTCAGTTTTTTCATTTGTTTTTGTTTGCTTGCTTGTTTGTTCATTTCTGGAGACAGGCTCTCATGTAACCCAGGCTGGCTTTGAAATTCCCTATGTAGACAAAGATGACCTTGAATTCCTGATTCCCCTACTTCTGCCTACCAAGATCTGGAATTGCATATATGCACCACTACACACAGAAATTTTGTTGTTTTTAAAATGTAGATATTAGGGGCTGGAGAGATGGCTCAGAGGTTAAGAGCACTAGCTGTTCTTCCAGAGGTCCTGAGTTCAATTCCCAGCAAATACATGGTGTCTCACAACCATCTCTAATGAGATATGGTGCTCTCTTCTGGAGTGCAGGCATATATGGAGGCAGAATGTTGTATACATATAAATAAATGAATCTTTAAAAAAAATAAAAGAGGTCCTGTGGTGGGCACCTGAGACTCAGGTGAGTCTGGGCACTGCTCTGCCTCCCAACCTACCCCATCAACCCCTGCTCGCTTCTGCCAGAGCCCACCAGGGCAAGAGTGGACCTGCCCAGACTGGAAGGCCCACCCTGAGTCTGGACACATTTCCACCCACCGCCCTCTGCCATCCAGCTGCCACCAGAAGCTGAGCCCTCCACCTGCCACGAGAGATAGGGAGAGACCCCACCTGCACTCACTGGAAGAAGGGATGGGAAGAAGACAGAGCAAGAACACACTCAACAACAGAAAAAACAATATGACACCACAAGAATCTAAGGACTCCACACCAGCAAGATCTGAAGAGCCCAACACAGAGGATGAAGAAGAGATGGACCTCAAAAATATTCTTAGAAAGATGATAGAGACCTTTAAAGAGGAAACAAGAAAATCCCTTAAAGAAATAGAAGAAAAAACAGGCAAAAAATTACATGAAATGGAGGAAAAGACAAACCAAAAAATTCAAGAAGTAAACAAATCTCTTAAAGAATCTAAAGAAAGCCAAGAAAAAATAACCAAACAAGTGAAGGAAGCACTCGAAACAGTTCAAGGCAGGAACGCTGAAATAGATACAATAAAAAAAAAAACACAGAATGACGGGATGCTGGAAATAGAAAGGCTGGATAAATGATCAGGAACTAAAGATGAGAGTATAACCAATACAATTCAAGACATGGAAGAGAGAATCTCAGTTGTTGAAGACTCGCTAGAGGATATACAGTCATCGACCAAAGAAAATCTCAATTCCAACAAATCCCTAAGACAAAATATCCAGGAAATCTGGGACACCGTGAAAAGGCCGAACCTAAGAATAATAGGTATAGAAGAAGGTGAAGAAATACAGCTCAAAGGTACAGAAAACATATTCAACAAAATCATAGAAGAAAACTTCCCCAACCTACAGAAGGATATGCCTATGAAAGTCAAGAAGCTTACAGAACACCAAACAGACTGGACCACAAAAAGAAGTGCCTCAACACATAATAATCAAAACACCAAATCTTCAGAATAAAAAGAAAATATTAAGAGTAGCAAGGGAAAAAGGCCAAGTAACATATAAAGGCAGACCTATCAGAATCATACCCAACTTCTCAATGGAAACTTTGAAAGCCAGAAGGTCCTGGAAAGATATCCTACAAACACTAAGGGAGCATGGATGCCAACTCAGACTACTGTACCCAGCAAAACTTTCAATCACTATAGATGGAGAAAACAAGATATTCCATGACAAAACCAGACTTAAACAATACATATCCACAAATCCAGCACTACAGAAAGTTCTGGAGGGAAAACTACAACCCAATGAAGATAACTACACTCACAAAAACTTAGGCAATAGATAATCCAATTTTACCAAACAGGAAAAGACACAGGAGAGCGAAATCCACAAACAATGACACCAACAACAATAAATCCAAAACAAACAAGAACCAACAATCAATGGACATTAATATCCCTCAATGCCAATGGTCTTAACCTGCCCATAAAAAGATACAGGCTAACAGAATGGATATGAAGACAGAATCCATCCTTCTGCAGTATACAAGAAACACAAATAAACTTCAAAGACAGGCGTTACCTCAGAGTAAAGGGTTGGGAAAAGATTTTCCAATCAAATGGGCCCAAGAAACAAGCTGGTATAGCAATCCTAGTATCTAACAAATTAGACTTCAAACTAAAATCAATCAAAAGAGATGAAGAAGGACCTTTCATACTCATCACAGGAAAAGTCCATCAAGATGAAGCCTCAGTTGTGAACATCTGTGCCCCAAATACAAAGGCACCCACATTTGTAAAAGAAACATTACTAAATGTGGAGAGCTGCAATGCGCCGCACCTTAAAGATGGCACCGGTTTCCGCCTTCCACTATGCTGAGGGTGAGCGCTCTCTGGAATAAACAACTCCTTATTTGGCTTAGTCTAAGATTCAAACTTGCATTAGCAAATGCGAGCCTATCCACCTTAGCCACGTGGCGTTCTGGGTTTGACTGGCAAGAGTGCTTTTAAGCTGTGGGCTCGCTTTCCCCAGGGTCAGAAGATTGTTTACGTTTCCTGAGTAAACTGCTTAAGGAAGAGTCTCAGCATTGGGTCTTCCTTGCTGGTCGAGGCAGTCTCGACAACTAAAGTTCAAACCACAAATAAAACCATACACACTTATAGTAGGAGACTTCAACACCCAGCTTTCACCACTAGACAGGACCACCAGACAGAAACTTAACAAAGAAACAAGGATCTAGCAGAAGTTATGACCCAATTGGAATTAACAGACATCTATAGAACATTCCATCCAAACACAAAAGAATATACCTTCTTCTCAGAGCCACATGGAACCTTCTCTAAAATTGACCACATAGTTGTCAACAAAGCAAACCTCCACAGATACAAAAGAATTGAAATAACCCCCTGTATCTTATCAGATCACCATGCTTTAAAGCTAGAATTCAACAGCAATACAAATTGCAGAAAACCTACACTCGTGGAAATTGAACAACACCCAATTGCACCATTCCTGGGTTGAGGAAGAAACAAAAGAAAAAAAAGAAGAAATTAAAGACTTCCTAGAATTTAATGAAAATGTAGACACAACATACCCAAACATATGGAACACTCTGAAAGCAGTGCTAAGAGAAAAGTTCATAGCACTAGGTGCCCACATGAAGAAACTGGAGAAAAGTCACACTAGAGAATTGACAAAACAACTGAAAGCTCTAGAACAAAAGGAAGCAAACTCTCCCTGGAGGAGTAGATGCCAGGAAATAATCAAACTGAGGGCTGAAATCAATAAAGTAGAAACTAGGAAAACATTACAAAGAACCAATGAAACAAAGGGTTGGTTCTTCGAGAAAATCAACAAGATAGACAAACCTCTATCCAAACTAACCAAAAGCCTGAGAGCAAGCATGCTAATTAACAAACCAGAAACGAAAAGGGGGATATAACAAAGGACACTGAGGAAATCCAGAGAATCATCAGATCATAATTGGAAACCTGTACTCCACAAAATTCAAAAATCTAAAGGAAACTGACAATTTCTGGATAGATATCACTTACCAAAATTAAACCAAGAACAGATAAACAGTTTAAATTGACCTATCGCCCCTAATGAAATAGAAGCAGTCATCAAAAGCCTCCCAACCAAAAAAGCCCAGGGCCATATGGCTTCACTGCAGAATTCTACCAGAATTTCAAACAAGAGCTAATACCAGTCTCCTCAAATTATTCCACACAATAGAAGCAGAAGGGACATTGCCAAACTCTTTTTACAAGCCTAACATTCACTTTGATACCCAAGCCACACAACGATACAACTAAAAAAAGAGAACTACAGACCAATATCCCTCATGAGCATTGGTGCAAAAATACTCAACAAAATATTGGCGAATCGAATCCAAGAACACATCAGAAAAATCATCCACTATGGTCAAATAGGCTTCATCCCAAGGTCGAAAGGATGGTTCAACATACAAAAATACATCAATGTAATCCACCATATAAACAGATTGAGGTAAAAAATAAAAAACACACAATCATCTCACTAGATGCCAAAAAAGCCTTTGACAAAATCCAACATCCCTTCATGATAAAGATCTTGGAGAAAACAGGAATAACAGGAACATATCTAAACATGATAAATGCAATATACACCAAACCAATAGCCAACATCAAACTAAATGGAGAGAAACTCAAAGTGTTTCCTCTAAAATCAGGAACAAAACAAGGCTGTCCACTCTCTCCATATCTCTTCAATATTGTACTTGAAGTTCTGGCTAGAGCAATAAGACAAGAAAAGGAGATCAAAGGGATACATATTGGAAAGGAGGAAGTCAAACTTTCACTATTTGCAGATGACATGATAATCTACATAAGTGACCCAAAAAACTCTACCAGGGAACTCCTACAGCTGATAAACACCTTCAGCAAACTAGTAGGATACAAAATTAACTCAAAAAAATCAGTAGCCCTACTATATACCTATGATAGATCCAATGAGAAAGAAATCAGAGAAACATCACCCATCACAATATCCACAAGCAACATGAAATATCTTGGGGTAACACTAACCAAAAAAGTGAAAGACCTGTACAGTAAGAACTTTTAGTCTTTAAAGAAAGAAATTAAAGAAGATACCAGAAAATGAAAAGATCTCCCATGCTCTTCGATAGGTAGAATCAACATAGTAAAAATTGCAGTCTTGCCAAAAGTAATCTACATATTCAACACAATCCCCATCAAAATCCCAACACAGTTCTTCACAGACCTTGAAAGAACAATACTCAAATTTACATGGAAAAACCAAAAACCCAGGATAGCCAATACAACTCTGTACAATAAAGGATCTTCTGGCGGTATCACCATCCCTGACTTTAAGTTCTATTATAGAGCCATAGTTCTGAAAACAGCTTGGTATTGGCACAAAAATAGACAGATAGACCAATGGAATCGAATTGAAAACCCTGATATTAACCCACACACCTATGAACACCTGATTTTTTACAAAGATGCTAAATCTATACAATGGAAGAAAGATAGCATTGATGGGGGAAGTGCTTCTGTATGTGTTTGTCTTACTGGATGATAATTAAATACTGTTTGGCCAATGAGGCAACAAGTTAGACAGGACTAAGAGTCAAAGAGGATTCTGGGAGATGTAGTAGAGAAGTGGTGATCCAAGCAGGAAGTGACATAGCAAAGAGACTCATTCAAACAAGGAAAAACAGAAGGTGTCCTTTTCCCCTCCGCTCTTCCTCCAGTGGAACAATGTGATCCACTGGCAAGGAGGGACATCAATGGGATGTGTCCAATAAGATAAGTTAAAAAATATATAGATTTATGATAATTAAGACTGAACTAACAGATGAGAATCCTAGTCATTGGCCAAGCAGCATTTGTACCTAATATAAGCCTATGTATTATTTTGTCCATCCACGCAGCGGGCAGAGGACAGCTGGCCACATGGCGGTAGGGTTTGAGTGGCTTTGGCGGAAAGATTTATCGTAACATAGCATCTTCAACAAATGGTGCTGGCACAACTGGATTCTGACATGCAGAAGATTGCAGATAGATCCATATCTGTCACCATGCACAAAACTTAAGTGCAAATGGATCAAAGATCTCACCATAAATCCAGCCACACTGAATCTTCTAGAAGAGAAAGTGGGTGAAACCCTTGAACAAATTGGCACAGGAGACTGCTTCCTGAACATTACACCAGTAGCACAGACATTGAGATTTGCAATTAATAAATGGGACCTCCTGAAACTAAGAAGCTTCTGTAAGGCAAAGGAAACAGTCAGTAAGACAAAACGACAGCCCACAGAATGGGAAAAGATCTTCACTAACCCCACATCTGAGAGAGGGCTGATCACCAAAATATACAATGAACTCAAGAAGCTAGCCACCAAAACACCAAACAATAAAATTAAAAAGTGGGGTGCAGAACTAAATAGAGAATTCTCAACAGAGGAATCTGAAATGGCTGAAAGACACTTAAGAAAGTGCTCAAAATCCTT